>NW_015386393.1:122613-173438 GCF_001527695.2 Protobothrops mucrosquamatus | reverse complement strand
GCTCAATCCAGAGCCATCCACAGGCAGCAGTCGCTTAACTGCGACATCATATGTGTTTTTCAAAATTTGGATTGCTAACAAAGAATTAAGGGAGTACTGGGATAGCTATTTCTAACCTTATTTGGTTTCATCAGCCAGACATACCCTTCTGAGATTCGAACCTGGGCTGTCTGCATGTTAAGCAGAGGTGTTAGCCACTTAATTCTTTGTTAGCAATCCAAATTTTGAAAAACACATATGATGTCGCAGTTAAGGAACAGATCAGCATGTGTTGGGTTTCAGATTTTTATTACCTTTTTACTTTATTTTATTTTTTCCCAAAGAAGATGGATGCTTATTTCCATGTACATGGCTGTCTAAGTAATTGTCTTAAGCCATTTAAGCCTAGGACTGAAAATTACCTAATTGCACCACTAAATTCAGTAACATCCTTCTTAAGCTTAGTATGTCAATAAAATTCAAGAAAACTAAATGCTTGGATGTTACAATGAATAGCTGAGCAGCAGTTTCTTTGTTGGGCCAGTATCCAAAATAGGGAAATTATCTTTCACTTCTAGTTTTATTAGGAGATGAAAATGTTATCAGCTCCTAAACTCTCCAGTTTTCTTAAGGCTTTCATACATTTCTTTTTTCCTTCTTTCTCCTGTGTTCTTTCCAGTTGATGTTTCTTCACATGGTTATTGAAACTGTAAACATAACACCAGTAAAATGTGTTAATCACAAACGAGGTTGTGAGATTTATCTGCTATGGCATTTTGAAGAGTTAACACTCTTTTTCTTTATGAAAAGCAAAGGTTGGCGCTGGGAAAGACAACGACATAGTTCCATGCAATGAATAAAGTATTGCTCTGGTTATATCAATGTTTCTGTACCAAATCAAGCTAAAGAAAGAAAGAAAGAAAGAAAGAAAGAAAGAAAGAAAGAAAGAAAGAAAGAAAGAAAGAAAGAAGTGAGCAGCTATAAATTATTGGTAGATCATTTGGGCAAAGCAACATCTCCAACATGTGGCCTCAATTGGTGGGCATGCATTTTTGTACCTGTCTAATCTTGAATTTCTTCGGCATGAAACCACACAGCAAGAGGAGAAAGTCAGTGTTCTATTTGTAGCTGTGACTTCAAGCTAAAGTTGGACAACAGTAGCTATTTCTTTTGCAATACTGAGAACATATTTCCATTCACTCAATGTGGCATTCGGAAAATCTGAACATATTTGTGGGGTTTTATTTTATCCTTTGGTTCCTGTTCCTTTTTCAATTACCATATTTATGCAAGGCCCAATAAAGGATTAGAGAGGAAGCTATTTGTAGCAGAAACTGTAGCTTCTTACTAAAATATGAATCAGTATGCTCATACACAGGGACACATATCTATATAGGTAGACAAATACCTGTATGCACTTACCACACACATATATACACACACGCATACACATAATGCTTTCAATATTACTATTGTGTGTTGAAGCAGACAAAACTCTGTTACTAATCTGAGAAAATAATCCTAAAAGTGGGCCAGTCATTCTTTGGCCTGACTTCACTTGGACCCTGGCCTAATTTCAAAACTGCTGTACAAGAAATCACTTCAAACCTCTCATAGAGCTATCCATTCTTTCATTCCAGCTGGTTGCTTAGGAGACAGAGAAGGAATATGAGGGTGTGTGTGTGGAAGCGATATTAGATAGAAAATGATATCTCTTCTCATATGTGCCTGAGGTCAACTCATTGTTTGCTTCAGCCTCTCCATGATAGAATAACAAAATAACAGAGTTGGAAGAGACCTTGGAGGTCTTCTAGTCCAACCCCCTGTTCAAGCAGGAGACCCTATATTATTTTCAGACAGATGGATATCCAGTCTCTTCTTAAACATTCCAGTGATGGAGCACCCACAATTTCTGAAGGCAAGCTGTTCCACTGTTTCTCACTGTTAGGAAATTTCTCCTTAGTTCTAGGTTGCTTCTCTCCTTGATTAGTTTCCCTCCATTGTTTTTTGTCAATGGTGCTTTGGAAAATAGGTTGACCCCCCCCTCTTCTTTGTGGCAGTCCCTCAAATATTGGAACATTGTTATCATGTTACCCCTAGTCCTTCTTTTCACTAGACTAGACATACCCAATTCTTGCAACCATTCTTCATATCCTCTAGCCTTCATCCCCCTAATCATTTTTGCTGCTCTTTTCTGCACTCTTTCCAAAGTCTCAACATCTTTTTTATAATATGGTGACCAAAACTGGATACCGTATTCTAAGAAACAGGATGCAGTATTCTAAGAAAGAAATGTGACTCCCCTCAACAGATTTTCTCTGAAGGAATACAGTCCTTGATAGACAAAAGTTGCCCAACTATGCCTTAATATGACCAAGTCCATATTTTCATAAAAATATTTGGCTATTTGGTTATTGATCTGTATAAAACCAAAAACGTTTTCATTTTACAGTCACTTCTATTTTGTGGGGATTGAGTGTTATTATGAGTCAACACAACCAAACAATTAATATATTAGTATTATAATATAATAGCATTAATACATTAATGTATTTATTTAATTAATACATTAAATAAGTCATACTGAACATAATATAGTAATAATAGAACAAATGTTGCTTGATTACAGCAACATCAGCTGATGATTTGCCTGTGTGAAATAATCATTGCAGATTGAACCCCATTTCCTATCATTTTAAAGATATGAAACATTTGAATGGATTTGGACCTGAATCTAGTTTAAACAAAATATCTGAATTTGGAGTGGACACCATTGTTGGGAAAGAAAATGGAGGAAACACTGTTGTTTGTGGAACACCTAGAATAATTACTAGAATATCTGAATAATTATTGTAGATCAGGGATTCCCAATCCTCGGTCCATGGACCGGTACCAATCTGCAGCCAGCTAGGAACTGGTCAACGCAGCTGGAGGTGCGCTGCAGGTTTATCTTCCACCTTCAGGCATGTGGTGAGTCTGCAGGGATCTGGGCAGGAGCAGGAAAGTGGTGGGGCAGAAGCAGTCTTGCTTAGTGCAAAGATCCTTCGGCAGCTGCGTTTGCATCTGGCTTGCAAATCTGTGTCTTTCCTCCTCTTCCTCCTTCTGCTTCTTCTGCTATCTCTTCTTCAGCCTCCTCCTCCTCTTCCTGGTCCTGCTTCTTCTTCCTCCTGCTACTTCTTCCTCCTCCTCCACTTCTTCCTCACTTTCCTCCTCTCCTCCTCCCGGCACCCCAGTTGGGCTTGCGCTCCCTTTGTGCAACTCTCCAAGTTGCAAGACAAGTGCGCACCAGCCCAGCTTTCAACTGGGGGCTTCCCCAAAGCCTTGTTGGATGGAGATCCCACCAAGGTTTGTGTGTCTGAGGGTGTCTTTCTTAGGGTGCAAAGAGAGGCAGGGAGAAGCTACCTTTCACCTTAAACACTACATCTCCAAGAGAATCTCTCTCTTGTCTGCACCTTTTCTAAGACCGCCGGGCTCCGTTACACTTCAACTGGAGTTTTTTTGCTTTTGTGCTCCAGGTGCCTCGTGTTTTGGCAACATCCTGTCTGCTTTTCATGGTTTAATTTGTAGTGTGTATTTGTATGTGTATGTGTGTTCCTCCTTTCTTTGTGCATCTCTCCAAGTTTGCAAACCAAGCGCACTCCTACCCAGCTTGCAGTGGGGGAGGGGGATGGGGATAAGCTATATTTCCCCTTAAGCACTGTGCCTCCAAAGGAATCTCCACTGAATTTAGGATTGCCTCTTTTCCTTCCCCCTTTCTTAGAAGCAGAAAGTCACTGGTCTAATCTAATACAATTTAATAATAATAGAAATAAAGTGCATTATTATTATTTTGTTTGTTTATTTAGAAAATTTATAATAAATGTAATGCACCTGAATAATCCTGAAATTCCCCTCCCCCCACCGGCTCATGAAAAAATTGTCTTCCATGAAACTGGGCCTTGATGCCAAAAAGGTTGGGGACTTCTGCTGAAGATAATAGAATGATCTATATCTGAGAACAAGATATTACAGTATGGTGTGTTTTACTCAGTAGGTTCTTACATCCATCAAATCCCATATCTTGTTCTCAGACTGCCTTGTTTCTCCACTGTTGTTCTCTTGAAGACATCATTCAGAAGACCGTGGATTATGATTTTAGTGCATAGCTGCCACGATTGATAGCCACTGATATTAGATCTGAAATATAGCAGTGCTTTTTCTTTTATATCTTTATTTTTCCATTCTGTTTGATGACAGGTCACCCAAATATCTCATATCATCTATACCAGGGGTAGGCAACCTTGGCTCTTTTATGACTCATGGACTCCAACTCCCAGAATTCTGGGAGTTGAAGTCCATGAGTCATAAAAGAGCCAAGGTTGCCTACCCTTGATCTATACTATTCTTCTGTTTTGTTTGATTGGCAGGTGAACACATTAGTGAAAATAGTGTACGCTTGCCATTAGCATACTCTATGGGGCCAGCAAATAGAATGTGTCCCATCACTTCTAGTTTGACATTTTTTAAAAAAAATCAAGCTAAATTCAAAACCAGCTTCTTTGCAAATATGACTGTATTATTTAGATTGATAATAAAATAATAATCCCAGGCCTTCTCACATTCTGTTACTGTATAATGACGATATTTTTGATATAGCAAATTGATAGAATAGTTTTCATTTATACATGTGTAAAATAGCTAATCTGTCATGATAGGCGAGCTTTCCACTTCTTTTGAAGTCAGAATTGCCATGGGATAATTTGTGGAGCTAGCACTTCTAGGAGTAATAACATACTAGAGATTGTCTGTGCTCTACAAGCAATTCCATGTAACTGGTAATGTCTTGAAGTGCTGTTGTATTTATTTGTTACTATTGAAGTGTTATATAGACTTGATGTGCTGAGGAATATATTTGGTTCACCCTTTGTGTGTCTATTAGATTTTTATTTCTCAGGAGAATTCTTGAGGCTGTTTAACAAGAACATAATGTTTCTTTGTTTTTAAAGCAATATGGTTTTCAGATAGTCATGAGGACTATTATACAGATATTTAAATTAATATTTGTGGATTTTTATATAAACATAAGGATTACAATGCCAGCATAGTAATATTTATTAGCATAACATCAAAAGGTAAGTATAATTATTCACACATTCAGATTTGTCTTTCAGGACATTGGTAGCAGGAAAAGTATCTTGTAGAGTGTCAAGAGGATAATTTAAGGTTATGCAGTCCAGATCAGGATGTGGATAATAGAACTGGTCAAAAATATTTTCCGTGCTGTTGCTGTTGATAAAGCAGAAATCTATATTCTTGAACTTGTGCACTTACAGTGATGCAACACATAGATCAGTGATGGCGAACCTTTTAGAGATCGAGTGCCCAAACTGCAACCCAAAACCCACTTATGTATAGCTGGGTGCCGGGTGGGCATGGCCCATTGGGTGGGCGTGGCCCACTGGGTGGGCGTGGCTCATTGGGTGGGCATGGCTATGATGGTCATGGCAGACTGGGTGGGCGTGGCCAGGGTGGGTGTGGCCATCTCGATGTTGCTTCTGGGGAGGGATGCCTGTGGGGGCCGGGCAGGATTGGGGGAGATCCAGGGGGTCTCTGGCAGGTGGGGCAGTGGGCAAGAGAGCATCTTGCTCAGCTGATGGCTTGGGGAAGGGGGCAACTACACCCCCTCCCAAATGCTACCATCTCGCAAAAGCAGGATGAAAACGCCAAAAAGCGACAAGGAAAAAAAGTTAAAACAGAAGAGTATCTTGTGATGTTTTTCTTCCCCACTTCCTCCTAGCTGCAGTTTAAATATGTAAAGACCACAAAAGAAAAAACTTGGCTTTCTCTCATTTTAATTCAGAAGACAGGAATGGGACAATTGGGAGGGTTGTTTGTTTCAAAGGAAGGGAAAGAGAGGGGCTGGGGTAATGCCGTAGGCGCAAGGCTTCTGGCTATGCAGGGGGGCATTGGGTGTGTGTTCTCTTTAAAAGAGCAAAATGAAGCAAAAAATAATAATCCCCCACTCACTCCACCTCCCAAAAACGCAATAGCAGAGCTTTCAATGATACAAACAGTCCTTGGAGGCCATCTGGGTGGACTCACTGCCCCTATGACTCCCCCCCAGACACTTGCCAGAGCCTCTTAATTGCAGAATGTTGGGTAGGGGGGTCCCCCCTCTTGAGTCAGGGGTGCTAGCTCAGCAGCACCAAGGCAGATTGGCCCAGTCTGTCTCACCTTCATGTCCCGCGTGTGTGTCTTCCAACCTAGCCTTGCCTGCAGGGCGGGTGACGTCCCCTAAGGCCACCCCTCCTCGGGTCACCAGCCATCCTGCTCTCCCCCTCCCTGGCCTGCCATCTGTCAGAAATGGTGCTTGAGTGGGGTGTGTGTGTGTGTGGGGGGGGGAAACTTGATTTTTTTTAAAAAAAAAAATAGAATTAGAATTAACAGAATTAGCTTCTGGAATAAAGAACAACCACACAGACTTCCGGTCATTGTTTACCTCTCTGGAGTGAGATTTATTATATTTCTACGTAAATTATAGTCGCTGGCTCCTTGTTTTTGGCATAAGCCAGTATCTGATAAAATTACACAAACTGCTATTGTACTTATTTTTTTAGACTTTCAAAAATGCACGTTTTTGCAATCATACAAATGTTTTCTTCCTAAATAGTTAAGAAATGCTTTTTAAATAAATAAATAAATAAACAAACAAGCTGGTTGCATTTAAGAAGAAAAGCAATCTCTTCATTTTCTCCCTTTTTGATGCAAACAAGAAGTCTTTTGTATACTTTTGAATGTATAAAGAGAAAATAGTGATTAAACTTTTCATATGAAAATATATTTAGTGAGGTCAGACCAGAATTATTTTAACCATATTATTCAAATGCAGAATTGTGCATTTTTAATTAAAAAAAAATTAAATGTGGAAAAATGTTATTTTTATGCTAGGCATAAAATGGTATAATTTATTTCTTTCAGATGTAGAGGCTTTATAAGCAAAATATAAAAGTGCTACAACTGAGAACAGTAGATTTTAATACTCATGAAAATTCCACTGCTATCCCAGGAGTCTTTGATATATGCATTTTTAAGTAAATAAATGCAAAGAAATGGTTTTAAAAGAAAGGAATAAGCAATAAAGACCATCATATATGCAACATACATATGGCTAGTCTGCTTCGGGCCTTAAGTGTACTCTGAGGAACAGCAATGGGAAGTGTAAGAGCAGCAAAGTGAAATCTTTTCTTAGTAGTGGACGATTTAGTCTCATGACTTTCCAGAAGGTTGCAGGTGTTCTTCTAGGTCAGCGGTTCTCAACCTATGGGTCGCGACCCCATTTGGGGTCGATCGACTATTTCACGGGGGTCGCCAAGCAAGGCTATCCGCCATTTTTTTCCCCTTTTCCGGCGGGTGCCTTACCTCCCTTGAGTTGGGCCAGCTGGTGGTCGGCCTGCTCCGTCTCTGCCGCTTGCCAGCTACGCCTCAGCCGGCGCAGGGGGCAGAACCACGCATGCGCGGCGCTCCCGGGCAGGGAAAGTCCTCGACTTGCAACCGGTTGGGTAGTCCTCGACTTACGACCGGTTTAGTCCTCGACTTACGACCGGTTTAGTCCTCGACTTACAACCGGTTGGGGGTCGCGGCATTAAAAAGGTTGAGAACCACTGTTCTAGGTGATATCATGAATCAAATTTTTAGCCTCCCAATTTTATCTTTGGGCGGGTTTTCAAGGGCAGAAATGGGAATGAGACCTTGGGAGGGAGGAACACAATCCTTTTCTTAAACCCTTAAAAAAGTATAACCTTACACTGTCAAAATTCAGTAGCAAAATCGCTAAAATTTGGTGGCAGAATTTCAGGTCATTTTAAGCCTTAGGGAAGGAAGTAAATATGTACCCCACAGACTATCTTACTTCCTTTTTCCAGAAGGCAAAAGTGTATTGCAAAATATTGGTATTGTGGAAATAACCTTGCAATTTCATAATACATCACATAATAAAGAGAAGGGTACAATAATGTAAATATATATTGCAGATCTCGTCTCAGGGTACCAGATATGGAAGTTTATCTTGGGGTTTACTGAACTGTCAAAAATGTTCTTTTGTCCTTGAACTGCCACGGTCTTGTCAAATAGCAAGTTGGTCATATATATAGTCTTTCCCCCAGATTTTGGGGAGCAACATTCATGTGACCACTCACCATGCTGCTCTTTGAGAAATTCCTATGTTTCAGTGGCATTAATTAAGACATGGTACTATAGTTTAGAAGAAAAGATAGATAGATATGATAGATATGATAGTCAATCAAAGTATCCATCCATCCATCTGAATGGACATTTTAGAGAGGGGGTGAGGAGGGCCAACCTCAAAACAGGCCAGATATCAAAAAGAGCCTGAACAAACCTTTTTTATATACACATTTTGATTAGATTGAAACATTTATGACATTGAGTTCATAAGTTTGTTGAGCCAGTACTAAAGACACAACTGCCAGGTTGTGAGAGAAACAAATTCTAGATCACAGCTTCTCTTATTTGGAGTGCAACTAATCCAGCATGTTCTTATGTTTCACATAGACAGATTTTTTAAATATTTAAAATTACTAGCGAGATTGCATATTAAACTAAATCAATAAAAGTTTTTTTTAAACCACAATGGCACATCTATTAATACTGGTTAAGAAAAACACTCCCAAGCAGTCTCACCTACCCAGGTACCTTTTAGATAAATTGAACTATGCAAGTTAAGAATTCTGCAGTTTGTCATTTTAAGAAACCTAGAGCACATCATGTCGGACAGAGTTATGTTAGAGTATGAGAGCAGGAATAAAAAAGGGATTTATGCTAGACTTTGCATGGCAAGAAACCCGAACACTGAGAACGTTGTTGGATTTATAATTAAGAAAACAAGCTTCCCAGTTTCAAGCTTTTCTCTGCATCTGTGAAAACTAGAAATGTATCTTTGTGGGTGTGTTTAATGAAAGCAAATAAGCAGTACAGAATTCTAGCAGATTCTGCACTTGAAGTCAAATATTATTTCTGGCTGAACCACAGTCATCCAGCAACATAATTTCTCTGACCTCAAATGATAATATAGAATTTCAGGATTTTACATAAGTAGCAACTCATGCAGTGTCCTCCCATATTTTATACACATTCTTTATATAAATCCAATATAAATAATTTTTTGTTATTTCATTCCATAGTAAATGAGAAGCAAGCTTTTCTAATTTCTGTACACGATTTTGCTTTCCTGCTTACAGAAATATAAGAAAGTTTATTTCCTATTTGTCTCATATCTTCCAAGAATATTTTATAGTCAATATTCTTAGGGGAAAAAAACTCTATTGTAACATTTGCAAATTAGGATCTAAGCAATTTGCGGCTACTAAGCAAAAAAGTAAAGCAATTTTCAGTGCATTCACTGGAAGCAATTTAGCCTTCTTCTATGTGACAAAAATTGAGTTTTCTTCTTTTAAAATCAATATATCATTTACTGTGATATTTTTTATTGGTGCAAGCCATTTCAAGATGGCCAGAAAAAGAAGATGTCGCTTTATACTAGCATTTCATTTATGGAAGAGTCTTATGATAAACAACATAAATAGATACCCATCACATTATTCTCTTTTAAGGTGGGCAAAATGATGCACCACATAGTTAAGAAGTGAAACATGCTATGCTAGGGAAAGTACAGTACAAGCTTGATATAATAAACTGAAAAAAAGTAAACTAGTTAACCCCAAACATATTTGTTATATTTTTATATATGTAAATATGTTGTTTCTTACATGCCACCCATTCTTTAAAATTCTCACTCTGTTTTTTCTAACAATCTTATCAGTTCTTATCCATCCATAACTTTGTTTGGTATTCTCCCTTTCTTTTCAACTCATTCACTGATTCAATGTACATTTATTTTACAATTTGATCCTTACATACTCTGTTGCAACTAAACCAACTTAACAATATAACATTTTATATTGATTGCTCACTTTGATATTCAGTCCACCTTCATTTATTATCCATTCCTTGTTGACGTTCTCTCTTCTTTTTGTATAGTATATTTTTCAATAAGTCCCCTATTTCGACTACATACAAATTGTTTTTCTGTTTCTCTTTATATACCCACTCTTATTTCTTTAACAAATGGGGCTTCTTTGGCTATTGATTCTATTAACATTGGACTCTATAGGTTACTGAACAAGCATATAATTTAATATATAAAATTTATTATCTAATATTGAAGCTAATGGATATAAAATCAAATAATCACATACTATTTAATCACTGCAATCTACAGGCTCATATAGAGATCTTTAGTAAATACCAGTTTTACAGGCTATTAAACATTTGTAAACTAACACATTGTAATCATCATCATCATCATCAATAGGCATATTGCAGGGTAAGTGGAAAAGATAACTTGATAATAGAATCTGAACAAGGGAAGGCAGCTAATGATGAAATCAAATCCAGTGGCTTGGAATCTGAAGGAGACAAATATCTATGAGAAATGACAAATTCCTGCAAAATGACATATTGAAGAAGGAAATATAGGAGAAATGTATAGAAGACAGTATGAGTATTTGCAGTGATCTCAAAAATGCTGAAGAGAAAAATTCTAATCCTAATTTTATTGTGTTTCTTTTTCTCAGAAGGAAAATGGAAGTTTAGCTATTCATAGTTATACCACAAAGAAATCATGCCATCTCATCTACTTTGGTTAGAGTTGGCAGAATAGTAGATGAAGGGAATGTCATACATATAATGTTTTTAAATCTCAGAAAAGCTTTCAAACAGAATGACTCATGATATCATTCTTCAAGAAACATAGACTAGATGAGAATACTGTTAAATGTACTCACAAATGGCTGAATGACTGGATCCAAACACTTATTATTGATTCCACTTCGGCCTGAAGGGAAGTATCAAGTAGAATGCTGCAGAGTTTTCTCCAGGGCCTTTTGCTGCTCAGTGTAGAAAGGTGATGGATACTAAGTTTACAGATGACACAAACCTAGACAATTAACACTTTAAATAAAAGAGAGAAGTTTCAAAAAACCTTTAAGCAGACTTGAGCAATGGATTGAAAGAAATAGGGAGAAATATAAATTTCTGCATATGGGAAGAAACAAAGACACAAATATAGAATAGTAAGAATTGGCTTGCCAATAATATATGTGAAAAAGATCCAGATGTCTTTATCACCATAAGTTAAACATGAGCCAACAAAATGATGCAGCTGCTAAAAAGCAAATGCTGTCTTAGGATGCACAAATAAAAACATAAATCCAGATGATAGGAAAGAATTGATCAACTGTATTCTGACCAGATCAGACATTGTTTGAAATACCGTGTACAGTTGTGTACAGTAAAGATTACAAGATTACAAGGAAAGAAGTTTTGACTAGACATAATGATGACTGCACAAGCTGGCAGTCAGTGAATAAGTTGCCCCATGATGTGGTGAGTTCTTCACTAGATCGTTTCAGAAAGAGGCAAATGGTTATCTGTCAAAACTTTATATTTTTTAATTTGTATTTATTTGATTATTTATTTCTTGCCTTTATTATTTTTACAAATAACTCAAGGCGGTGAACATATCCAACACATTTTCTTCTTCCTGTTTTCTCCGCAGTAACAACTCTGTGAGTGGGTTGGATTGAGAGAGAATGACTGGCCAAAGTCACCCATCTAGCTTTCATGGCTAAGATGAGACTTGAACTCATGGTTTCTTGCTTTCTAGCTTGGTGCCTTAACAGTCAACTACTATAAAATATTGTATATCAGGTTTTTTGCAATAATCATTATTGTATATGACCACTTTTCTCATCCATAGTCTCTTTTACTTCATTATTTTATTAAGCAACTTTTTTTTTACATGTTCCATTAGTATAGCTCTATACTCTTCAGTGGCACTGTCTAATGTTCTTTACATTCTGTTCCAAGAAGATTCTACGTTTTCTTTCTATATAGTCATTTTGCAATCATTGGCTTGGAAATTAGCTTAAAAGGACTCATACTTCCTCTTACTATTTCTACTTTCCCATTATTATTATTTTACTCCTTTTCTTCCATATTCTTGACACTACCAAGGAACAATCTGCATCACATTTCTAATCACTCATCTTTATGAGAGATCATCTTCACTAATTCTTTTAACCTTCCTTCATAAATAATTTGAAGGAAATAGACTTTTTCTTAAGCACTCACAATTCCCATTAATTCTTTGGTCTCTAAATAGCCCATGACTTTTTTCTGTAATCTCTCAATTCATTTCCTCCCGTCCTTTCATGTCACCTCTTGCAAAAGTTTTCACAAACTCATTTCTGATTCTTACATTGTCACCATTCATTAAAGTTTTAACATAAAACTGTAAACAACTTTTGGATTCCTACTCTCATACACACTTAAAACAACCTAAATGATTCCAGTTCATACTTTATAATATGCAATCTAACCCTTCATTTGTAATAGAAACTATAGTTCCAGTATGCATGCATCAGTTCCACATTGCAAGATCAGACCAACTTCATCCAGATGTCCTTCCTTCCTTCCTTCCTTCCTTCCTTCCTTCCTTCCTTCCTTCCTTCCTTCCTTCCTTCCTTCCTTCCTTCCTTCCTTCCTTCCTTCCTTCCTTCCTTCCTTCCATTTTATTTCACATTCTTTACCATTGTCCTGGGTCAGAGATATCAATCTTTCCCTATTTTTCATAAATGTGAAAGAGAAGATAAAGAAATTGTAAATTTTGCTATTAGCAATATTTATACCCAGGCCACATATAATATTTTCTAATAACAATAAAGATAGTAGCAGTCAGTTTTGGCACATTTTTACTAATATGAGACAAGGGCAGTAAAAGCCACTTTAATCCACTTATTATTATTTATTCCAATAGGTACAGGCTATTCTATGCAAATTGAACATTCTAATTTATAGATTATTTATAAGCCAATATAATGTTGACCACAACCTACCAATTCACAAAAACATAGTCATGCACACTCAGAATACTATGAGTCAATTAGGATTTAGATGGTGCATAAATTGTATGTATATATAAATAAATGAATAAATCTAATTCCTTTATACAAAGTATACTGTGATCAACCTTTTGTCATCCTATCTAGGCAATTTCCCCCCCTCCCCGTCCTATTGACATCACATTGTATTTCTTAGCAAAGGGAAGCTTCATTTTCTCTACTTACATAGAGGAAGATGGGAATACTCAAGTTATTAAAATATTTATATTTTTTTCTCCTACCGAAACACTCAAGAAGCTTAATAAATAGTAATAAAAATATATTAAATGAGCTAATAGTAATCAACCATTGGCAGAATATTACATGTAAGACAATAGAATTGCATTGGTCCTAAATATTGAAGATAACAAATAATTCCATACCTTTCGGTGCAGTATCTATTTAAACTATACTTAATTAACATTTATGGTCAAAGAGGAACATTGTCAGTAGATTCCAAATTCCAGGCTCCATTATTATTATTTTTTTGATCTTGCATGCCTTGATGGCATAAAAGAACAATGAAAAAGAAGTCAATATTCTTTGTTTAATGTTTAGGCTTATTTTTTTCTAATTTTTAAAGCCAACAGGAAATTAGTAGTTAACAGTGTCTAGAGTCAGAATGTGATAGTTTGAGTTTGGCAGATTGAATTTATTTCCTGTTATCAGTTACAAGATTACAAAACTAGTATTCAGAGCAAGGCATATGGTGGACTCAATGATAGATTTTAGGAATTCTGCCTTATGTGTATAAAATTGCCTTAGTCAACAAGCTTACTGGATTTTCCTGATACAGATTGAGCAGCAATAGGTCAATCCCTATTGCCTGGAACTAGTTTCTATTAAGAAATAATTTTAAGCTGTAAAAATAATTTTGTCAGGTTTTCAAAATGTACTGTATTTTTTAGCCATAATGTAGTAAAATGTTCAGAATTACATTTGTCCAGGTAGAAATTAAATTTGAATAATCATTGGTCTCCCTCTTCTCCGTTTGATGGTGCTCAAGGTAGTTTTATTTTAAAGTGTTTTGGGCATAGTTGTAATTGTCGCCTTTTGTCCTTACTGTATTAGCTGACTATTCTGAATTATTCCAGTATTTCAGGAAAGCACAGTTAACAAGAGCCTTTCCCTGCATGGCTACTATCTAATACAACCTATTTACAGACTCTTACTATTCTGACCATAAAACACAGAAATTCAAATGCACCAGAACAAGCTGAGAAAAAACCATTTGCTCATTTAATTGTTGATCAGCATGCTACAGAACTGCATTGCGTTCAATCAATATGGCTGCCAGAAATAACCCTATTTGAAAGACTAATTAGAATGTCCCTGCTTTTATTTTACATTTGAACATAGAAGTACAGCAGGGGATATTGAGAGGTACGATCATCATGCATTTTTTTTTGTTCCAATTATCAGGGCTGCTTTTAATAGCCTTCCCACTGTTTCTCAGATCACAGTAACATAGGCATAGTTTATGGTGCTGCAATAATATAGTCCGTACTTCATCTCATCCCTGGGTTTTCAGCTCCAGTTGCATTCCCTCCATTCTCTAAATAATAACATTACATTTGGTTATTAATTCAATTATTGCTCCATTCCCAATTAGGTTTTTTCCTCATATAATACTCTTCCACTAATGTTTAAAAATCATGAAATGAAAGTGAGAGGATGTGGCAAGTTTTATACCGTCAGCATGTGTTAAAATGTGCACCTCAACCTTCATGAAGTTGGTGGTTGGCATCATATTAGAGAATTCTGTGGAAGATGTACTTGAAAAAGAATGTGTCACAAATTACTGTTTCATTGGTAGTCTATATTTCTCAGGAATGAAACTAAATTGGCAATCTTATATACCCATAATGTACAATTCCTTATTTCCCTATTTCAAAAAAATCTCCGGATGACTGTTAATTGGCGACAATCTTGCTTTGGCAGTTTGTAAAGAAAATTTTGAGGTAACCATGGCTGGAATTTTACAGTTTGTTCACTGAGCTCCATATTTACCAAAGCTTACAAGTGAGTACAACCAATGCCTTTAAGAATATCTAGTCACATATTTTTAAGGACAAAAAAAAATTAAGACATGTTTGAATAGTAACCCTGCATCTCTGAGAATTCTGCCCTCATAGCAAAGGAAAGAAAAACAGTAACAGCAGCAATAAATACTCTGTCCTATAGGATTCAAGTTCAAGGAGAAAATAAAAAGTATAATTATTCCTAACAGAGAGAAGAGAATGCAACAATCAAATGAAGTGAAGCAGCTTGTCTAAATACCAGGTCCTGGGATATCAATATAGAGTGTGCTATGCCATCCATAAGTTAGTTTGTTCCTTTGATAAGTTTCTGCATGCAGACTGTGAAGAGAGGAGCTATTCCATTATTTGCTGTAATATATTGTACTATTGATGTGAATATATTTACTTCAACCTATTCACAAAACCGTGAACTTATAATTCACAGGAAACCAGATCATGTAACAGAAGAAGTCCAATAAGGGCCAGCCCCAACTAATTTCATCTTTTAGTCAGTCTATAAATTATTGATTCAAACTTATTGAGATCTGAAGAAGTATACAAGAAATAACATTTTCTACTTGTGTTGATGAAAAGATAGCCAACTGAATTTTACTCAGTATTTATATTCATAAATTATCCAGACACCTGCCATCTGCCCCTTTGCCTTAACCATCAGATAAACTATTTTCTTCTCATGAAATGCAGCTGAGTTTTTCCTGTTTGATTCCATATATCATTATTCTAGTTAGTCTTCTGTTCTTTCTGCTTGCTTTTCTTAAATAATTGCAGCCTGCTGCTATATACAATTTATGAACTATTTAGCACAGCAAGATTTTATTTTTTTCTGAAGAAATCAGTCCATTTATGGCCAGAGAACTATATATGTGTTAGAGTATTGCTAATCTATTTTTGAACAAAAAAATAGAGTTGAATCTGCAGAGACGCACCATATATTCCTCCTCCTCCCAAATGTCAGCCCAAATCTAGGAAAGATTAATTATTTGCTTGATCACTATTCTTGTCACTTCCACTGTTCCCTGCACTTCTGCTTCACTGTTAGTCACAAGTTATTTTGTTCACACCCTTAAATGGTTAGACATAAATTAAGCTTACAGTGACATTTATTTCCATGTCATGCATAGCAGGAAAACATTATAGCAATATCCTATGCTTTTGTTCTCCTCTCAGGAGAAGAGAGGAGAGGAGAGATCCACAAGTATTCTACAGCTTTCTTGCAACCAGAAAATAACTTTACCTGTCTTACACAGATTACAGTGATGCAATTTTATTATAACCTAGTGTTTCAATAGCAATAGTAGAAGTCCTTAAAATTACAGTTAGATACAGATAGACAGACAGACAGACAGACAGACAGACAGACAGATGGATAGATAGATAGATGAATAAAAAATGCAAGGCAGTTGTTAGAATCTAAGGTGAAGTTTATTCTGAGAATGCAATATACAAAATCAGCCGTTGGAGGTGGACACACATGAGTCTTTTCTGAGAATCTTTATATAGAACAGTGATGACGAACCTTTGGGGCTCAGCGTGTCAAAAATTTAGAAAATGCATAATTTGATTCTGCGAGCATATCGCTCCCACCCTTCTCCAAAAGAGAAACAATTCATAACAAAGAATAGTAAATTTATTTTTATTAAATAAATAAAATTTACATGATTGTAAATATTTTTCAAAATGCCTATCTTAGGCAGCTCTGGGTCTCATGAGGCCGTGAAATTTAGGAGAATACACTTGTATAGCTTTGCAGCCTCTGAAAAGAGCGGGAAAGCATGCCCCCCATTCTTGTATGCCTTTTGGGACTTCTGAGGGTCAGCAAGCGCAGGACCCTCACTGCTTTCTTGTGCAACTTCCAGAGGGTCTGGAGGCCTGATTTGTCACTAAAAATGGCATGGCATGGCATGGCATGTCACCTTACCTTGACAGAGGCGTCATAGGTTTGCCATCACCGATATAGAAAGACCTTGCCTTTGTTTTTCAAAAGCATGTGAAAGTATTCCATATAAGAATTCCACCAAAGCGTACTTAGCCAGTGCTCCTGTTTTTGCAGTCAGGCACCCTGCTGAATTGAGGATTTCATTGGTGGGATTCAGCCGGTTTGCACCACTTCGGCAGAAGCGGTAGCTAATTTTTTGTTGCCCAGGCCCAGAATGGACTTCCAGAAGCGGCATCCACACAGAGAACTGGTTGTTCACATATTTAAATCCCACCACTGAGGTTTTTTAGCATTTGATAACTGAAAATGGCAATAAGCTGAGAGAGGGAAAATGCCATCTGATTACATTTGCATTTCTTGTGGAACTATTCTAATTCATGATTTTGAAACTTTGAAACTTTTGCTCTGATTATGGCGGGAAGAATGCGTGGTGAAAGAATTTGATTTCCTTTCCACAATAGATAGATAACACATATTCCCTTAAAAAAACTTTATGCGAAAAAGAGGTGACACAAGAAATGAGTGGCATAGGGATATAGAGGGAAAATAGAGCACAATTTCTCTTCAGCTATAGCAAAGGAAAATGTCTCGATGAGTATTTCTTTGTTGTTATTTTAGTAAAGAAAGGACTGTTTTTAGAATTGGTTGTTCTTTCAAACACCTGCCTTCCAGCTTCCTTTAATATCCATTGCAAAGAAATAGGTCTTGTAAATGAGACATCCCTACTTGTCATAGTCTTCCTGGTTATGTTTCAGCTTTGATCATATACCAACTCCATGTATCTGCAGGAATCTCATCACAGTAAAAAGATAATAGCTTTGAGCTTACATTTTCTTCTATGTAGTATTTTATTGTTATGGAATATTCTGTGTCCTATTACAAAACTGAATAATTATGGTGCAGTCACTAAACTATACTTCAGTAAAACAAGTAATAAATGTTGGATCAGAATTGTGATAGAGACTCAGGAGTTTAAAAATAGTACATAATATTATCACTAAGCTATGAAATGTGAAGCACATTTAATATTACTATGAATGAAATGTTGGAAAAATAACCTACAAAATTATATTAAGGCTACATGAAAGCAGCTGTAAAATTTATTGCGGTTTTACATCTGAGATTCAAAAGATAGCTTCGTTTTTAAAAAGAGAGAGTAAAATCTGACATCAGAAAGTTTTTTTGATTACCATCACCACCCTAAGCTTTTGAGGCTTGATCAAGTATCAGTTAACTTTTAATACAGATAATGTTTTCAAAGTGAATGAAAAGGAAGTTAGGAATCAGGAATGGACTTTGACAATGGTTGTTCTTCTGTGTTGTTTATTGTCCTCAAAGTGCTCCCTAAGCCTAAGTGGCAAAAATGTATGGGGTATTTCGTAGATTAACTGACTGCAAATATTAACAAAATATTGCAGTTGGAAAAGCACAGTGGGATAAGAAAATTGTGAATAAAGATTAAGCTTAGCAAAATAAGTGAAAACATTGCCTCAACATGCTTCAAATTTTGTTTTTTGCTAGTTTTGTACTATTTTTTTTAAATCCCTGATACTCTATCACAATTCTGAGCCAATATTTATTACCTGTTGTAATGAAGTATAATTTAGTGACTATATCGTAATTATACAGTTTTGTAATAGGACAAAATCAAACAAGTTGTCAAAGGAGAGGCAATTTTCATCCTGAATAAGATGGATTATGTCATGGAAGCTGAGAAACAACTTTCCAACACCGCATTTTATCAACTTTCTTCTTCAAATCCCACAGGATTTCAACAGAATTATGCAATATGATGAAACAATTTCCTGAAGATATATATCTACATGTAAACACCCCACGAGTCAAGAACAGGCAACTTCTACTTCCGAAAATAAACAAAAAGGAAACCTGGACTGTCGTATTGTCTCAAGCATTGGAACTATTACAATAGAAATATCAGGTTTCATGCATTTCATGCCCTTATGCCACAACCACTACCTACAATATAAAACACATAATAAATTTCAGAAAATTGAATTCCAATCTCTTTAACAACATCATTTTAGCCAGATGTTGATGCACTATATTTTGCACAAACAGGGACTTTAAGCCATCAAGTACACATCACTGATGGCAAAACAGTACACTTTGCAATCAAATTGGGTAACTTAGTATTACCCCATTATTCCTTTATCTTGGACAATAACATATGCCTCCAAATCAGGGGCACAGCTATGGGTATGGATATGGATCCTCAGAATGGCAACATCTTCAGGTTGCTCTAGAAAAATATTTTCTTTTACTTCCTGAAGTTACCCCTTTATTTATTAGTTACCCACTAATAATATATTTATTATCCAAACCTACAGAAAGGAATATCTCATCAAATTCCATCATGACATCAAAAATTTGCATTTCACTAGAAACTTCAGCCTAGATCTATGTATAGAACAAGTTCAGTCCCTTGATGTTATCATAAAGTAAACAAAGACCCATAAACACATTGATATTAAGGAAAATCACAGATTGTCATTCATATCTATATACTTCCAGCTTCTAACTCTAGGAATAGCACTTAGACTTATATACTGCTTCATATGCTTAACAGCACTCTCTGAGTGGTTTACAAATGTCAGCATATTGACCACAATAATCTGTGTCTTCATTTTACTGACCCAGAACACACAACCAAATCTATCATTTACAACCAGGCTCTACACTACAGCTATATTTGTTCTGATCCATTTGACAGAGACACCCAATTGACGGAATTAAATCAAACATTCAGGAAACTGAACTACCAATCCAAAGAGATCAATAAACAAATCAGTAAAGAGAAAGGACCCAGAGAGGATCTATTAAAAAATAATTCACAGAAACAGAACAAATAAACACCACTTGTTGTCATTACAGTTCATACCTGAAGCCACTCAAACACATTATTAATAAGTGACATTATTAATAAGTATTGAGTGGCAGGCACACTCTTGCATATGGATAACCATTCCCCTTTCACAAGCAACAAAAATAACAGTACTATGATTCCAACATGGGAATCTGACCATGCAACAAACCCAGATGTCATTTTGCCTCCACATCTACATCAACAACACTATCAGAGGCCCCAACAAGATTAGAGATGCCCTCATCTGCTTTTCATCCATTGAGATATATGCTTCATCTGCCAACAATGCCCTTCTAAATTCTACATAGAAGAAGTGGAGCAAAAGAAGTAATGGACACAAATTTAATATCGTCAGAGCATTTGTGCCTCCCAGGATAACTTTGGGTGGGAATATACCAGTGTCGTTAAACAAAAAATATTTCAGGCAGTCTCAGAAGGTATCAAATACATAATGGTTTTTTAAATATATTACAATTGTTGATTGATAAGAGACTTATAATCAATCTCACATCTAAGCTGCATTTGCATAACCAACCTAGTTTCCATTCCTCTTTTCTCCCCACCATTTAAAGCCTACATCAGTCTAGCCACTCTATGCTTCTGATGAAGTGAGCTTCAGCTCAGGAAAGCATTTTAATTAAATTTGTTACTCAGAAAAAAATGCTACCTCATTTTTTTTGCCACCATAGACTCACACAGTTCTCATCCTATGGTATCTATGCTGTCTATATAAAATATTTTTTGTTTGTTTGTTTTAAATACTGGGTTAATGCTATCTTTTTTAAAGAATATGTTTTAAAACATTTAAAAGAATTTAAAGCTTCTATATTGAAGCTTTCCCCAAAGATGTTTCTTTGGCAGGCATCAACTGCTCCTCTGTAATACAGATTATATATTTTATACTACTCTCAGTGAACTGGACACCTGTCAAATTATATTGTTTAGTTGTCACCATTTTCAAGAATCACTGGCCCTGCAGGAATATGCTGGGATGTATTAACAGTAACTCTTATAATTTTCAAGTGGTTAATGACTTAAGAGAACACAAATGGAAATGTCATTTGTGAATTGTGTTGGAACTTCACACTCCACTTTGCCCTTCTGTTTTGGTGATTCTAAATTCAGGTCTTTCATCTTTCCTGATAAAGCAGATGTTCTTTACCTATCAAAGTTTCATTATGGGAAATTAGAATTTTATGCCTAACTTAATTTTTGGAAGCTACAGTCAAATCAGAGAGTCTCACAGGAAGACAGTCATGATGATAATACTTTTGAAGAGAAACCTAAGATTAAAAGGTTACTACAGCAGAAGTAAGAATATGAGGAGGATAAAAATATCTGAGATTCAACTTTATGCTTTCTCAATGGTGAAAATATAATGTATATATCCTGTGGGGTATTGACATAACATCTACAGGAGTGCTTATACACACAGTAGTTTTGACTTCTGGCCATTAAGTAATTATAAAATAATCTTCCATGAATTGTTAATGGAAAAGATTTATGAGATCTACTATAATGGATTCTACTGAGGCTTTGGAGCATCTACTATCATTATTTTGAATCAATTGCTTTTTAAAAAAAAATTATGCGAGGAATTATTCAAAAGAAAAACATTTATTTTTGAAAGTTGTGTGCAAAGTAACTAACAGTAATGCTAAAAGGCGGGGAAAAAAGCTTCTAAGTGGAAAACATGTTTTAAAAGCTTACACTATAGAAATGCATGTAAGGAAAATTGGTTTAAAAAGATTTCTACAAGCATCAAATACATACATACTACAAACTGCATCAAGAGATCCCAACACATTAGATCATGGAAGGACTTGATATGGTAACTATTGACAGTAGCTTCTGGGTTGCTTTTATTGTTCCAAGCCATAGGCAGATGAGGGCATCTTCTTAAGCTGCTTTGAAGAATTTTGTGGATGAGAAAGGAACAGTTTGATCTAAATCCATCATGGGAGGTTAATCCTTGCCATCTTCAGATGCATCTGATCTGGATCAAGAGACAGAAATTCTGCTAACCCTACAGGAAAGGTTTCGAGATGGGAGCATAAGCCTCTAGGTGGAAGCAGATTAGACTGGAACACCATCTGGTTATAGCCCACTTCCAGCACTTGTACCCTGATCTGAACTTGTTACTATGGATATCTTTATACTGAATCCTTGAATCTTTTAGTTTCAGATTTGCTTAAGCCTAACACCATTGCCTAGTTTCATTCCTGAATTTGCTGACCTTTGTCACTTGTTTTGGGTTCTGGTCCTGTATTTGCATATCGTGAGTACTCCAACAGATGACTTGACTAAACCTTCATCCAACACTGTACAACATTTTTTCCTGTTGCGGCATAAATGACAAAGTAGCATAGTCGCTATTCACTTTTGCACCTGGACTACATTGTTCACAATTTTTATCAGCAGAGTAATCATTAAAGCTGGGACCACCAATCCTTCTGAGGGTATCATGATCCAGCATTACTTTTAAGATAATATGTGTTTCATCACTTAAGAAAGCTTTTTATCTTTCATCTTGAACTCAACTTGGAAGTCTACTCAAAGTCTATGCAGTACTTGTTCAACAGATGATTCATCATAATTCCAGTAATTCTTTCAGTTTTGTCACAGGTAGTCCTCAAGTTATGACCACAATTGAGCCCAAAATTTCTGTTGCTAAGTGAAACATTTATTATGTGAGTTTTGCCTCATTTTATGAATGTTCTTGCCACAGAATCAGTGAAGTTGGTAAATTAATAACACAATTGTTAAGTGAAACTGGCTTTTCCATTGACTTTGCTGGTCAGAGGGCCTCAAAAAGTGATCACATTACCCCTAGAAACAGCAACCATCATAAATATGAGTCAGTTGTCAAGCATCCAAATTTTGATCATGTGACCATGGGGATGCTGTAATGGTCATGTGAAAAACGGTCAGAAGTCACTTTTGTCAGTGACATCGTAACTTTGAATAGTCACTAAATGAACATGTACTTCACTATTTATACTACAATATGTGTAAAAAGGACAACCAGCGAATCTGTGCAAACATTGAACTTTATAGCTGTAGATTTGCCAAAATACATATAAAATGTTACAATCTGAAGGATGGGTGGATCCTGATTCATGTTTTTTTAATGACTGGTATTGGTGAGATGTGTGCTTTGAAATATGCCTTTATTTACAACAGCTGAAAATGCAGTACCTATTCAACAGCTGATTCATCATAATCCCAGTAATTCTTTCAGTTTTGTCACAATATGTGCTCAACTGAAATAGGACATGGCGTAAAAAAGGCTAGGAAAATAATATGCATGAGGTGAAGTGAGGTGAGGTAAGGGGAAAAGAGTAGGAAAGTGGATAAAAATAAGTTGTGACTACATTCCACAGCAAAAGAAATAATATCCTTCAAGAAACTGAAATAAATATGAGGTCAACATGAAGAATACCTTCATTTTTTCAAATGTGAAAAAACAACAACCTTTATTGAGGCAGGTCTTGTAGAAACTCACCTAGAAACACTGTGATGTATCCACATATGCTAATCTCACTCAGTTGGTAACAAAACAGCTAAAAGAGAAGAGCTATTGATTACTTCATTTTATGAATGATGTATTAATCTGTTTTGGTATTAAAGCAACCCCCCCACCCAATGTTTATCCCTGGTTCCAAATTCAGCCAGGATTATTATTAACAGCTAGCTTTTCAATAACTGAACTGAAACTATTATAGAATTAAGAACAAGCTTATTCTAAATAAGTAGCTTGTTTCCTTCCCTACTTATTTTCCCCATGGGCATGAAGTGGAAGTTTCTATTGATGTCAGGATTACTCCATTTTGTTTTCAAGTGAAATGAAAAAGGTTTGAAAAACAAGAAAATAAATGAATGTTATGGCTGAATCAACACCATGTAACCTTGGTTAATTTGAGATCACTCTCTATAAACACTTTTGAAAAAGACATGTACACTCTGAGATTATAAACAAGTGTTTACACATATTCTTAGTCCTTATTTCTGTTTGAGTAATGATTCACATGACAAATATGTATTCAAGTAATGAGGCTTTATGGTTTGGAATTTTAGTTTGAGAAACTGTGATCCATTCCCTTTTCACATCTGTATGTTTATTTGTAATGCCTTAGCTGTCAGCAGAAAATGAATGTGGAAAATACTATTCTAAAAGCTTACAGCTTTTTTGGGGCAAGCTTAATTTTATGGGAGTTTATTTTTGCTAGTATTTTCCTTGCAATTAATTTACATTACCTCTCCTTTAAATTCTCAGGGTATTAAGCAAAGATGCGATTGTTATGTATTCAGAGCTATTATAATTTAAAATTTGGAAACAATTATTCGGATTTTCTTTCTCTTTGGAAGTTTATACACATTAATTGCTTATTTTTAAATTGATTTAGGCATACTAAAAAGATGATTTTTTTCTTGAATTTCCTTATACATGTTGACAGAAAGAAAATAAGTATTTACTACAAATATCTCCAAAACTATGAGCAAAAAATCTGACCACCAAATATAGCTGGAAAAATGATATGTGGCACTTCATTTTAATCAAAAACACTAAGAGAAAAACAATGCAGCTGATGATGGTATCCACAAAATCAAGTTAAAATGAAAAGCGGGATTTGTCCATTTTCAAATATGGCTGAGGCAAAACTGAAATATGTTTACCATGGATCAAAGCCAATTCTTTTTGTAACTACAGCATAGTTTCATCATTCTTCTAAGAAAGAAAATAGTAACAATTTGTCAAAGTTTGCTCCACACGTTATGTTGTGCAATGTTGTTTTGCCTCTTCTCTTATTAAAAAGGTCATTTTCACTCATATTACCTTCAGAACTTTGATTACCATAATTATTACTTCAACTCAATATCCATTTGCAAAATAACTGTTTTGATAAGAAGGGCAAATGTCAGTTATGTGTCACATCTTGAGTCATTTGTAAAGCAGAATAGCAATACATTTCTCTGTGTTTCTTTGTAAAACTGGACAGTAGTTGTTCAAAGATGACCATCAAAAAACAAAACCAAACAAACAAAGTAGAGTGAGCAGGCAGCAACACAGATTATTTAAGACCAATCTGTAAAATTTGGTTGCCCCAGTGTGAGTATGTGCTATTCATTAGTCTCAAGGGTAGGAATGCCCAATGTTATCCTCTACTCGTGAAGGCGAACTCTACCATGTTTTTCTACATGTTCAGGTCAACAAGAGTGTTTTCTGTCTTGTGCCAGCACAAACACTGCTGTTTGGTTCACCCACTTTGCTTCATTCATTTTTCGCAAACACTTCCAGTTGGCTGCTATGCACTGTAGCAGAAACATATACTTCTCTCTAGCCGTTGGTCAATGCAGTTCAGGGACAGTTTTGCAGGCCATGATTTTGATCAGTTTTTATCAGCTAATCTCTTTTTTTCTTCATTTTACTGGTGGATCAGTAAAATGCTTGACCTTTTTGTTTTAGAATTTTGTTATCCAGCTTTTATTATTTTTATAAATAACTCAAGATGACAAATATACCTCCGTCCTCCTCTCTTTATTTTCTCCCCAAAAGCAACCCTATGAGGTGAGTTGGGTTGAGAAAGAGTGCCTAAAATCATATTTTTACATGTTTATCACCAATGGAACCGTTCACTGATGAAATGGCGAAACATGGAGTTTTTTTTAAAAAAAAGAATCTTTTTTCTCTTTCTGGGCCAAGTAATACAAAGAATGGTGAAATGATTATGTTTTCTTTTTATTGGTTTGCTGGTAGATTCAGCAAATAGGAAGAAAGCAAATAGGCTAGGGGTGGGTAACTACCTAGTATGGCCCCTTTATGACTTGTAGACTTCACCGCCCAGAATTCCTGAATTCCTGGCTGAGGAATTCTCGGAGTTAAAGTCCACAGCTGATAAAGGGGCCATAGTTGCCTATCCCTGAAATAGGTGAACGCTCCAGCAGAACCAGGGTTCATGATCAAAGCAGAAGGAAGAATTGAAATCCACAAAGGGAATCCTTAAACAAGATCAATTACCAGGAAATTTATGCAGGAGAATGTCTGCAGGGAAGAAAAATCTCTATGTCCACCAGCATTGTTGTGATGTGTGAATTCTATATGTATTTGAGAGTAGTTGTTAATTCTTAGTCTTCATCTATTTATTGTTAGCATGGGCCAATGCCAAGTAAAATAACCTAGCTGTCATAAGGTCATCATAAATAAGATTCAGTAGTACTTAGTGTGCTTGTTTCTTGGCCAAGGAATTTAATTAATATCAAATGGAGAAAGAGAAAGTAATTGTTCATTTTATACAATACTTTCTGCCAGTTTCAGCTAATCTAAAACAGAGCTTGGAAGTTACTAGTAGACTAATCAATGCAATCATGTAGAATAGTGTTAGGGCTGCCAATATAGTTCAAAGCATTGTTGACCTTTGAATAACTTAAGGACTAGGGGTTAAAGATATTTTTTTTAAAAAAGAAATGCCTCTCATATGGGTCAGCACCAGGAGCTTTCCTCTGGACTACTTGGCCAATGCAGCTATGTTAGTAGCTACAAAAGGAGAAGTTCTTAGCGATGAGACCCCATTGATGGAATGCCCCACCAGGGAGACATATTGTACTATGTCACCTATATTTCTGTAATTCTAAGCCACATTTATTCTTCTTAAATTTTAGAATTTATTAGTAAGGTTTATATTTTCAGTGTTCATACATATATGCATGCATATATTCTTGTGTCCTGTTTTTATTTTATTTTCAAATCGGTTTGTTTTCTTTTAACAACTTTTTAACCTACCTAGAGTTGCCTCTTTTGGAGTGGATTAAACATGTAACAAACCAAAGGACACAAATATGACAGGATTTGTGCTACATGTAGGCTGACTGAAGTTAAAAATACCTTCCAGTGAGGTCATTGTCCCTGCACGGTGTATTTACCACTTGCAAGTTGCAACCGGCCACATCTGAGAATATAATCATTCCAAATTGCTTCAGTAAGCATACCCAAAGAGCTAACAGAATGTCCATATGCTTTCTGGCAGCACTTTTTCATTCTAAATCAAGGTAACAGAGTGGGGTGGAGATAGAATAGGATTTATTGAAGTACAACAAATTGCTAGACTATACAAGGGTGTCTGTATAGCTCAACCCAAGCCTGAAGATTTATCTTTGGGACAGTCTTTGGGATTTTTTTAAATTTGGAAAATAAAACTGATTCCTGTCTTTTGCAATGAATCTCCTAGCTTTGCCATACTCAAATTTCCTTTTTCTATCCTTTTATGAAAAGGCAGCTGTGATTAGCACTATAGTTATTGTACAGTTTCACTTAGGCAATCTGTTTCATTCCTGACCTATTTGCATTACGAAGTAATCTCCTAGAGAACCGATTCCTTGCTATATAGTAAAGAAAATGGTCAAAAATTTCTCTTTTTCTCTCTTTCCCATCACACTTTTTAAGAAGGCAAATATGCTGGCTGAATGCTCCAATATATGACTGAGAAAAGCCATTATGGTATGGCAGGAAGCTGCTCACATAACAGTAGTGCTTAAAAATGAAAAAGAAAAAATAGATTAGAAGGCTAACAAAGGAATACAGTTTGTGGATTCCTTGTACTGGCGTATGTTGGATGCATGGCACGAGAAAGATGGAGTAGCTCATCTTGTCATTTGGTCTAGCAATTTAGTGTCCCATTGGTCCATTGCGTATGCTTGTTGAGTTCAAGAGGACATCAGAGTCCAGTCTCTCATCTTATTTTTTGTAACTTATGAATTCAAAGGCAATGGTCAGACTTCTCATTTCACTGTACCTGAATGATAGATTAATATACAATATATCTTTAACAGCCTACATTTAGACAAATTTCTTTGTGAATACAGTTATGATTGACAGCCATGAAAGAGCACAGTTGAGTCACACCAAGGAGAATATTCCCAGGTAAGATATTTGTTGCTTGTTAACTTCTTAAGTGACATTTCGTTACAACTTTGAATTTGCAAATAATTGGAAAACGTGTTTCTTCTTGTTTAATTCTACATATGCAAAAGGCTCACTTTAAGTTGTAACTCATTTCTGATTGTCCAAAATGGAAACTGTAATCATCTCTCAATTTGGGATGAATTTGAATTTTTTACCTAACACTCAATACATGGAATATACTGCTGCCCTGTTTTAAGCCCTGGGGTTCTACAAAGCAACCATCATAGGTGTTTAATCATAAACTTGAACCTTGTATTTCTTCATACATGAATAATTCTTTCTGTGAGCTCAGTGCAAACTAAGAACCAAGTAAGGCCAAGCTTCAGAATGTGGTTTCTGTACTGCTAGTTTAATTTATTTACAGTGAAAAGTGTTTAAAATTCTGAGACAAATGTACCTAATGTACCTAATATTTTCTGGAATATAAGTTAAAGTTTTTATTATGAAAACAACTAAGAAATGAACATTTTTTTCACAAGCTATACACTTTTTATATTTCTCGAAATTTCTCAAAGAGATATGACAAACTTTCAGCCATCAAAAAATATTTGTTTAGTAAAAACTCAAGTCCAGTTGGATTACTTACCACTGTAGCATTATAGGTGCTGCTGCTAGAGTTTTATATCTTGGTTATTAGGTAATAACCTCTCTCTCTCTCTCTCTCTCTCTCTCTCTCTCTCTCTCTCTCTCTCACACACACACACACACACACACACACAATCTAAACTGTTTACTAGCATAGTGGATCACAGTTATTTTTTCAAAGTGTTCAGACTGCACTAGATGAGGAAGAGGCCTTTACAAGAGGCCTCTTGCCAAATGCTAGCAAATTCTTTGATCAGTGAATACAATCTTTGCATATGCCCTTAACTTAAAGTTCCAAAACTAGTCTTGGTTTAAAATACTGAGTAATGTGAAAAGGGAAAACAAGCTGAGAATATCTGTGGAGGAAATTTTAAATGACAGGCTGGTTGAAAGAAATGAAAAATGAAATACCTTATGCATGAAAAAGGCAGGACCTCAGTGAAAACACTGCAGCTGCTGTGCCAGCCCGTGTCCTGAAGTCACCTTTTTAATTGCCAAGTGCCTGTCAGAACCCTTCAATTATGAATCATACATATTCTCTGGGTTTAGGTTATTCGGGTTCTGCCATTCTCCTATGGGGGGGGGGAGGGAGGAGGCCAGGGCCTTGTAGTGCACATAGAACATTTCCTCTATTTGCCTTGCTGTATCCTCTATGGGGTGTAAATGGAATGCCTCAGGGCCATCTGCCTTATCTCAGCGCAGAGGAAGGAACCAGGGAAGACCTAACAACCTTGAGAGAGGTGCCTTATTGGGTTGTTTCCTACAGCCCAATGTCACCTGTGGATTGGCTTGTTTGAACCAATCGGATGGACTGTTGGGTGGAGTTATTACTTTGCAGGTTTAACCTATTGATTTGGGCGGAAAGCCCTCAGATCCTGCCTAGCTTTCCTGCTTTCTGTACCTGCCAATATAAGTTCCTTTTGAAATGATGCCAGTTTCAAGAGTTCTGCTTTCTTGGTAGAGAAATGGAGGCAGGTCCTTACAGTGCCTTTGCCACAATGTCACGTCATATCCAGATTTATCAACTGAAGCACACTATGTATAAACTGTTGCAGTATAATGCAGTTATGATTTTGGATTGATTGGGTTGTTTTCATTTATTTTTGTACCACCTTGGACTGTAATAAAGATTATGTATCTGAGTATGTATGAATGTGTGTGTGTATGTGTGTGTATATATATGTAGGTCTTTGGTTAATCGGGTTTTCTCCCACGTAAAATTGGAAGTGTCTTGGCGACATTTCGACGAAGTCCGTCATCTTCAGGCTGGTGTCTTCAGCTTCGTGCTTCTAGGAGCACGAAGCTGAAGACACCAGCCTGAAGATGACAAAAAAGGAAGAAACAGCTGCGATCACACATTACTCCTATAAGCACGAAGCTGAAGACACCAGCCTGAAGATGACGAATGGGATTTCGTCGAAACGTCGCCAAGACAATTCCAACTTTACGCGGGAGAAAACCCGAACAACCAAAGACCTACATACATATATATATATTAAGAATACAAGTAAAAATACGACTCTTGGGAATATCCATTTGTTAAAACAATGATCACCAAGAGAATACTTAAATAAAATTTAATAAATCAACCTAGTTTTCGTCAAAATATATATGACATCGTCAGGGTTAAAAGGCAAGTAAAAAAAGGGGGGGACTTATATACCGTTATCAAGTGTCCTGTTATCAAGCGTCTGCTTCCGGCTATTAGAGCTCTAATAGCCGGAAGCAGACGCTTGATAACAGGACGCTTGATAACGGTATATAAGTCCTCCCCCTTTTTACTTGCCTTTTAACCCTGATGATGTCATATGTATTTTGACGAAAGCTAGGTTGATTTATTAAATTTTATTTAAGTATTCTCTTGGTGATCATTGTTTTAACAAATATATATATATATATATATATATATATATATATATATATATATATATATATATATATATATATATATATATATATATATATATATATATATATATATATATATATATATATATATATATATATATACACATATACATACATACATACAAATATCTTTTCTTCAAAATAATCAGCTATTTTGAAATAATGGCAAATTCTTATTAAATAATAACAATGATTACCCCTTGCAATTTCACAAAATATACAGTATGTTGGTGCAAATCTACATGAAGTATAAAAATAAAGTACTTCTACCCTTTGCTCCAGTATCAATGCCTTGTAGAAATTAGATCAGTTCTGAAGCAGGAAGAATCTCATCATTTTTGCTCCAGTTGAAAGTAGCTGATATGAGACTCATTCCTACTACAATCAGCTAACTTTTGAGAAACTTTAATTTCGAACTTAGTAAGAGATTTAGACAACTTTACCCAGTGCTTTTTTTCTAAAAAAAAAAAAAAAGGTGCCGGAACTCACACACGTCATACAACCCGCCTTGCCTACCCTATAAGGTTCCATCCAAAAAAGGTGCCGGAACTCCGTTCTGGGCATTCTATGAGAAAAAAAGCCCTGACTTTACCAGTAGAATTATTTCTGTATGTCTTCTCATAAGTGATTACTTTCTCCTGAAGTTTTAAAATGAATGCAGTGGTGTGCTTGTATGATGCTTCAAACAATATCTTCTCTGGTCCTTTATGCTTCATTATGTTTCAAAGAGGAGAAAAAGTATGGGACATAATTCAATGATCTTAAAGCCAGGGAGCTTTATAATGCACTATTCAAACATGATGAATTCATTAAATAGTTGATTAATGCTGCTGATCAGAATAAATTCATTTGCACTTCATGTGGAGGTCATGTGTATCTTCTTATAACACACTGTACAATTTTGCATTAGTTTAATGAACACTTTGAAATAATTGGATTTGAAGGACTGGATCTTAATGCATCACAAATAATCACCTCAAATAAGACTGTAAGTCCCAGAAACAGAATTCAAGGCCAGATTATCCTTAGTTTTTGAATGTTAGTAATACCTTAGTTATTATAGTGTAACCCTGAAGTGTGTTTTCTTTCCTTCCCCATCATCACTTTTTTCCTATAAATGAAATATCTCTGTCGAACACTCCTGTTACTAGTCAACATAATTGAAAAAATTATAGCCTTACTAATAATTAAATGGTATTAACATTTTTTACATTGAGCACAACTTTATTATAAAACACTTCAGCATGTATCTGTGGGCTGAACAATGATTTGCAGAAACCCAGAAATTAAATAATATGTGTGTGTATATGTGTGTGTGTGTGTGTATGTGTATATATATATATATATCTTTCCAAAAACAAACTGTGAACACCAGGAGTATATCAAACTATACAAAGTTTAATAACATAAAACATAAAACAAAACTACACCAAGCTTTCGTCGGACTCCTTCCGACTTCGTCAGGGTTACGTGCCAGTCCATGAGAGAGTCTCTTTTATACGCCATCCATCATCTGCGCCCGGCTTCTGNTGGCACGTAACCCTGACGAAGTCGGAAGGAGTCCGACGAAAGCTTGGTGTAGTTTTGTTTTATGTTTTATGTTATTAAACTTTGTATAGTTTGATATACTCCTGGTGTTCACAGTTTGTTTTTGGAAAGATGATCACACCCAGGAGTCACTGTTTTAGTTTTAGTGTTATTAGAAATATATATATATATATATATATGTATGTATGTATGTATGTATGTATGTATATGTATTTGTATATATGTATATGTATATGCAGTGCTTTTATTCTAAAAAAAAAAGGTGCCGGAACTCACACATGCACATGCCTATCCTACAGGGTTCCACCCAATTAACCAGTGGAACAACTTGCCTCCAGAAGCGGTGAATGCTCCAACACTGGAAGTTTTTAAGAAGAGACTGGACAGCCATTTGTCTGAAATGGTATACGGTTGCCTGCCTGAGCAGGGGTTGGACTAGATGACCTCCAAGTTCCCTTCCAACTTTATTATTATTATTATTATTATTATTATTATTATTATTATTATTATTATTATTATTATTATCATCATCATCATCATCATCATCATCATCATCATTTTTTATTATTATTATTATTATTATTATTATTATTATTATTATTATTGTTATTGTTATTATTGTTATTATTATTATTATTATTATTACCACTCTTCAGGAAAAAAGAAAGTTTTGAGATGTTTGAACCTTTAAAAGATGCAGGAATGATGGGGGTAAGGGTAGGAGAAACCTTCACATGAGTTCACATATACAGACTTCAAATAGGTGCAGAAGAATTTAGGTATGCCAGTCTTCCTCCCACACTTGCAAAATTCCACAGGAAAAAAATCTGTGTAAAATTTAAAATGTCTGTTGCAACCACTACAGCACTGCTGTCATCAAAACAATCTAGCAACATATTTTTAAATATCATCATCACCACCATCATCATCATTTTAGCTATTGTCTATCCACTTCAGGATGAAGGCCTCTTCTGCATGTTTCCAACTAACACGGTCCTCAGCTTTCTTTTGCCGACTAGGCCTGCAATACTTGCTGATGTCGTTGATCCATCTTGTTTTAGGTCTCTTTTCTGGATGATTTTTATCAAGTGGGATTCATTCTATGACTGCCTTGGTCCACCTGCCATCAGTTTTTCTTGCTATAAATAAAAAAAAATATTTTTCAATAATAATTTTAAATAATTGCTCCTCTTTCCTTCCCTTCCATTCCCCCCTCTTATAAATGGAAAGCTACTGAAGCAGAGATTTTGAGAAAGTGTTTCAAGTACAAATTTGTTAAGAATTCCACCCATTTGTGTGGGTATTTCAAAGAAGACAAGATAGCAACAACACAAATGAAGGATTTTTTTCATGTGCACATAATGGTTCTAGCCTCCATCTTGACTTGTTTGACTCTGCCTGGGGCACCCTTGAAATTCACATTTTGCTTACATGGACTAAGTGTGTATAGTGAAACTAAAACACCAAAGCCTACCATTTCTTTTGAGACTGATGCAGACATGTTTCTCTGCCAGTAACTGACAGAATATGTAAGTGTAACAGAACCCAAGTAAAAAGAGATTATTTTTTCCTCACATTTTAACACTAGGTATGTGATGTGTGAGAAACTCTATTTTCTGTCCCTCTGGTGATGGATGATTTTGAGTGAGCAGCTGCCAAGATTACTTCACTTCTTGAACTCATAAAATGCAATTTTTCACTTACTGGTTAGGGTCAAGCTCATCTGACGCTAAGTACATTAAATGCCATTTCTGTTAAAAGGTACCTAAGCAAACCTTGGGAACGAGTCCAGGTAATTCATTGGAGTAATTCAGCCTCTCCAAACAGATATTTTTTAAAAATACATCCTTCTTGAAAGACATCGAAGGTTAATGATTTGGAATTCCATTTTGTGGTTACAATGCAAACCAATTAGGAAGGAGATAGCTGATAATTATGAACAGTACTGTTATGAAGCATGGAAAATGAGCTTAGATTCTTCACTGAGACATTAATATAAACCTCAGTGGCAATATCAGTTCCTTATCATTTTATTTAAAGAAAGGAAAATGCATGAATGGATGATTCCCTCCTCCCAGGTGCACCCTATCTGCCCAAGCTAGTAGCAACTGGAAGATGAAAACCACTTACCAATTTAACATTGCATTAGTACAAACAAAAGAATTTGCTTCTTCCTTATTATTAGAATTATATCCAATTACTAATAAAAGCTTCAAGTGAATACATCATATATATAAATCAGAATTAACATTCTGAGGTCTGTAAGTGGTATGGTTGGATAGTATCTCTGATAATATAATTTTTGTGTGTATAATGTTTTGCTACTGTTTCTCTGTTGTGGTTCTGTTAGTTTGTCACTTTGTCATATTGTTTTATTATTTTAGACTAATTAATGTAAGAAAGTAATGTAGGCTGCTCAGCATCCTGTTAGATTAGTGTGACATATAAATCCCAGAAAGCAATCAAACACATTGATAAATAAATAATATGTACATAGTGATCTTACTTACAGTTCAGCTGTTCTTTTTGGGGACACTTTATTTTGTGGACAAACTATCCATATGGAGGCACATGGATTACTGTGAAAGTATTTTATAATCCTTCTATTCTCTGAGGTTGCATGCTCAGATTAGTATATATCAGGATAGGAAGGAATAAGAGAACAAAGTTATTTTTAAATTACTTGCAATTGTCTAACTACAGGTTACACATGTAAAAAGGTAAATCACACAGTCCTGAAGTCTCAGACTTATCATCTGTATTTCAGAATAATCAAAACAGTTAAACCTCTGAGCCCAAAGAATCATAAAAAGGAGACTTTCACACCAAAACCTTTGCATAGTTTGTACTTATCTTACATAGCACAGCTGCACATCTAGGATCTAGGGATTTCTGTCCATGAATATTGTTTTTGGTCCTCAATTTGCTTGACTTGATTCTGATAAAACAATACCCATGCTAGCTACAGAATCCAGGATATACCCTTCACACATTGCAAATGTGCCAGCTAATCCAAGGATCTAGTGACCAAATAGTGGCTATGTATTTCTCTCCCCCTCTTCCTCTCGCCCTCTCTCTTCTATACTCTAATTAATATGTATAGATATCTCAAGTTGCCCAAATAACTTTTATCTCTTACTCTTGGGTTGTGTGTCTTTTCATTAAACAATTTAATCCTTAATGTTGCTGTGGCTTTGTGGTCTCCTTAATTTTCATGTATTTTGCAGTTTTGCCTATTGAACCCCATACTAAATGATACCACTGTAGATAGTTTGACATAGAAACCACTACAGGTAGTTTGACATCAATGCTATTCTTGTCACCATTTTTTCAAAAAGCTATATTTAAACTGTAACATCTTTTTTCATATCTCATATTTTTTTTTAGGAAACACAATTTTCCCAATCTGTATTTTACCATCATATCCCAACTGTATATTCTGGAGAGAAAGATTTCAATGTTTGATGGATTGACTGGACTCTTTCCTTAGAACTTTTTTTAAAAAATTACTATCTGTAATCCACAAAGGAATCTGCTTTTTCTAAAAAGAAAAAAGAAAAGAAAAGAGAACCCCATTGATCTGCTCTTGGGTATAATATAATACATTTGCATTGGATATAAGGAAGATGCCAAGGCTAAATGCCAACTTCCTCTTCTTTTATACTGTCAACAAGCACTGATTTTTAAAACATGAGGCAACTTTATAATGTGTAATGCCACAGAAAAAAGCAATCCTTAAGTCCACAGAAAATAATCATATGAACTGTTAAGGCTTCCAAGCACTTTGCACGTGCTTCAGAGTACAAATAGGCATAAATATTGCTCTGTCTGCAAATGTCCACTTCTTTTTTGGTGGGGAGTGGGGAGTGGGCAGAAGTTGTCATATAATTCAAGAAAAATGATTAAGAAATGCATCAAATGCCTTGATAATATTTCTATGTCCTATAAATATTCTTTTGTATTTATTTGAAGATGTGCACTGTCCAATTAAGTACATTAATTTACATTTATACATAATTGAATCAAACTTAATTTTTTGGTATCACTCACTTTGGCCCTAATAAACCCCTAAAAGGCCCAAAAGATTGCATATTCTTTTCTTAAGAAACTCAGAAAAAGTAAATGGATAGCATATTGAAATAGCCTAGTTCAGTGATGGCGAACCTTTTAGAGACTGAGTGCCCAAACTGCAACCCAAAACCCACTTATGTATCATCGGGTGCTGGGTGGGCGTGGCCCACTGAGTGGGTGTGGCCCATTGGGTGGGCGTGGCTGCGGTGGTAATGGCAGACTGGGTGGGACTAAAAAGTTCAATCAATCAATTAATTCCAACTTTGCAAGATCTTTTTTTTCCCTGCGAGAAGTTGAAATTGATTGATTGAACCTTTTTTTTTTGCACACGGCGGCAGAGGCCTAAAGTGAAAAGGTTTTATAATACCCAGCTGAAGGCCTAGGACTGGGGCAATGGTGCGCATGCCCACAGAGAGGGCTCTGAGTGCCGCCTCTGGCACCCTTGCCATAGGTTCGCCACCACTGGCCTAGTTATTACTTGATTTTTCTTTTCCTTGCAATAATTTTGTTTTGTTTTTTGTATGTTCTTCTTTTCTCCAATATCCTTCACTTCTTATTTCAACTCAGTTTAATTCTAGGCACTGTAGAGTATGATAAGCTGGCACACTGTCATTTATTTGTGCAAAATATGGCAACATTAATAGGATTAAATTTTAGTTTGATCTCTGTTCATTAATGAACTATGACTTTATGAAAAATCTGTTCTTTGTGTTAACAAGCATTGGGAAATTATGGTGGGTAACAATGCAAATTGCATTTTTTTTCTTATCCATAAGCAAAGAAGGTAGAATGAATGCATCAGCCCAAGGACCACTATAAAGATATTTTTTTGTAAACATATGATGGTAGTAAAAGCTCAGTATAGTCAAAATGTGTGAACATTCTTAGCTTTTTCATGAAGTCAGAAGAAATGGTTGATATATTGCTTGTAGTAGGAACTATTTTTCACCACATAGGTGTCACATGTGTAGTGCAGCCATTATCAGATTAAATGATTTTGATTTGAAGAAAACTATAGCAGAAGCCAGGTGAAGACTAATTGCTATTTTATTGGGGATTTTTTATTTATTATTTTTAAGTTCACATCACATTAAATTGCCCAAATTTCTTCAATCACAATGTCAAGCCACTCTGAGTAAATGCCACAATAGTAGTTAAATTTCATTCAAGGGACATTGCATATTACAAATGTTTGAGAAGTAACGTTTAAGAATTAATAATATTAACAGATTTGAAAGAAATCCTTTTGATCAATTGAACAAGTGCTGTGATAAATAGGCTCAAATTCTTTTTTAAAGGAAGGCTTATTTTATTAATGCAGTAGCTTGCAAAACTTTATCTTCTTAGAAGGAACATTATTCTTATATGGTTACTTTGCTTCAGAATTATTGTGTCATTTCTATGTAACTTTCTGCAAATATAAATAATTACTTAACCAATTAATCAAATGAAATGCACACGATCAGTCAACTAAGACTTCTTTAATCAAGTCAAAATCATAATTAACACCCTTCATTCATATGAAGAAGCAATCTCTTAATTGAAGGTGTGTACAATTAATTTTCCATTTACACTTCCAATTATACTTCAGGTCAAATCATCTGTAAATTTATTCTTTTAAAAGAAAGCTGTATTTAGTATAACAGTGTAAAAGTTTCTAAATGGAAAAAATATCTGCATTCATATTTTGACATTAATACTGTAGTTTAAAAGCTTTAGCTGATGGACATACATTTGGACTCGACGACAGAGGTTTCATTATTGACTTTTGGAATATGTCCATTCATTTTTCTTAAACTCTCCTTAGCAAGGACAATGCCAGTTTCAGTGCCACCCACCAGTCATTAGAATATTAAGCCACAATGTATAAAAAGAATTCTTCAAGCAAGATATTACAGACTCCAGTACAAATAAATCCTATTATTATGCTATAATAAAAAGAACTTGTGTTTCTCTTTCTTCCTTTAGAGGGAATTGTGTACTTTTGCATGAAAAAAAAATGGAGATAATTCCACTACCTGGGGAATCATGTATTTAAAGTTATTGACGGGTAATTCCAATGAATCATTGTGAAGTTATGGGTTCAGCTAACAATCAAATTGCATAAATTTGTTTGTGAATATATTTCTTTGGTGTTTTTTTCAGATAATTTATCAAATGCCCTTGTCAAATTTATTCAGGCAAGATCTGCTCTAGGACATCTGAAAGTCTGAGAGGCAGTACCTGACTGAAAATACAACAAAAACAGGAGAAAACAAAGGCAAATAATATTTCCTTCTTCAAAATAATATTTCCCTTCAAGTTTTGTTGGGAAGAAAATACAGTGGGACATACTGGTTGTTCATTGTATTATAAGTAAGTTTGTCTCAGTTTCTTATGTTTGTAAATCATCAGATTAACTTAATTTAATGCTAGGGATTTGTCTTAAAAGGTATATTTTTGGTATAACTCTGTGCGAACGTGAACTTTTTGGTCACAAATCTGCTCTGGACAGTTTTTGCAAACTGTTTTCCTTAATGTGATGCATTTTATGCATTAATGATTATAGGCACTAGAATTTTCTCTTACGTACCTTTTATCTTTTTAAAAAAACGAACTGCATTATAAAACTGGAGAGCACAGCATTCCAAATAAATAAATTTTATTTCATATACTGATATTGAAAAATGTGAAATCTGATTAATTTACCATACAAAATTCTTCTTATTTTCAACACGAAGGACATCAGGTTAGAAATAACTACTTTAGTTATTCAGGTCAATTAGCAACATCACACTTTGTGCTTGTGAGGATAAAGTTGTACTGCCTGAAGATGGACAAACATCAGCTTGTCTAACAAAAAAAAAGTGTATTTTTTCATTATGCCTTGTGGAGCCTTAGGAAAATGTGTGTTGTTTTTTTTTTGAATAGCCAAATGAAAGAAAACCAAAACCCTGAGGTTGGGCAATATTCTTTCAGGAGAACAAAACATCTTTATGTTTGCAGGGAGGAGAAAAGTGAGGACAGATCCTTCTTCCAAGGAAGCAGGTGTCAGACCAGTTTTGGTCCTAAAATAAATAATTCATCTGAATATACTTAAAATTATATGTCATTTTCCATGTGAAAGAGATTTGGAATTTAATATGGGAACAAAGAGAGAAAAGAGAATTACCCTGATTTAATTTAGATGTTCTCACTTGGATTTGAGGGATACAATACCAATATTTTGGACCCCAGCTCTGTTCAATTGCTAATAAGTCGCATACTTAAGAGCTTGCCTAATACTCTGCCAATCCTGCATTAATTTCCTGCTCTCTATATAACAGGATTGCTTGCAAAAAGGTGAGGAATTTTGAAATGTTAAGTAAATTGGGATGTCCTTTGAATATATCTATTCCTCTTGTTGCTAATTCAAAATGTTCTAAGTGGATACTGCAAAACCCTGTTTTCGCCATATGTTTGCACTGATAGAAATATGTCTCAGATAAAATTGACCCACATAGCTTCATTCTGAATTCAAATCACGTACAACTATTAATCATTTTTATTGCCAAGTGCTAAATAGAGGTATAAGAATCATTCTGTATTAGGGAAGATCATACTGAAACTATTTTCTCATTACCTGGGCAACTTGTTTTTAAGGGTCAAAGAGGTCCTGTAATTTTAATTATTGAAATAAAAAAAATTGAAATGCTTAGCTGTACTGACTGTCTCCACTGAAAGGTAGAAGCTGAACCACTGCCATGCTGCCTAAGTACTATTATGGGTCTTTACATCTTCAAAGCAATTTTAAAGTATTATCTAATTAATTTGCATATCTCTCTGGAGAAATAAATTGAATGTTATTTTCTTTACTCCTCAGTTGAAAAGCTCTGTGAGGGCTTGGAATAAAATCTTGTTTGTCACATCTTTCTTGAGAAAAAAGTTTTTTAAAGGAACAACACTACAATCTCACAAAGTTAAGTTTGATGATACGGAAGAATCACATGCAACGCTAAAAGTTCCTCTGAAAAATTCACCGATGTCACTTCCTGGGCTGCTTAGTGACAGTGTGGCTGATCAATAATTGTATCACAAATCTAATATCTGTTCAATAAAGTCTTCTATTAGGTATGAGTGGAGAAAATGGTAAAATCTGCAGTGCAATGTGTTAGTGTTAGAGAAATACAACGGTTCAGCAATCATAGCCAATAAGTATATGTTATTCAGTTATTTGTTTATTTATAACTTGCCTTTATTATTTTTTACAAATAACTCAAGATGGCAAGCATATCTAATATTCATTTCTCCTCTTATTTTCCCCACAACAACCCTGTGAGGTGAGTTGGGCTGAGAGAGAGAGAGTGACTGATCCAAGGTCACTCAGTGAGTTTTATGACTAAAGTGGGACTTGAACTCACAGTCTTCCCACTTTTTAGCTTGCTGCCTTAGCCACTAGACCAAACTGGCTCTTTTAATGGTACCATGGCAAGCTGGGAAAAAGTGTTAAAATATATCCAAAACTTCATTCTAAGCCTTGCGCTGTTCAACGTAATTATAAATGACTTGAATGAAAATATGATTATCAAATTTGTGGGCAAAAACTTTAAGGCCTCATCAGGATTTAGAAGGGGTCTTGACAAAAACCAAGAAGATGAATCTCAACAAAGATAAACACTAGTCCTTCATTTGAGAGGGAGGAATTAAAAGAAATGAGCATGGGATCAGTGAGACCATATTGAGCACAAATAAAACAAATAAAAACAATCTGAGCAACTTGATGAATTACAAATTGAGCATGAGCCTGGAAATGTTATAAAATTTTAAAATTAAAAAAATGTAAGTGCATCAGGAGAAATATAGTGTCAAGAAGTAACAATTATTTTTACTTTTGTACCTCAACAGCTCGCCTGGATTCTACTCAGAGTAGAATCTGTTCAGAGAAAGGTACAGGGAAGAAATGGCCAAGGTGTACATATGATACTTACAAGATTGGATCACAATGCTACAATTCTTGCCTGTTTGACTTCTTCTCCTTCGCAGATGCTACTGATAGGGGACCTGGAGGGGAAAATGCCATTGGTTGTTTTTAGCCTCCCTTATATCAGAGACATAAAAATTGTCTTGTACCTAAAGGACTGTCATGTGAGAAAGAGACGTAACTTTTCAGAGATGTCACAGAAGATGGGACAGGAAAGAGCTGGTTCAAATTACAAGGAGGAAGGAAAGAAAATGATAAGCTGAACGATCTCACAGCCCCAGAAGGATGTTGGTGCAAAAAAGGACCCAGAGAAACTGATACAAGCAATGGAAGATGTCAACATGAAAACTATCTTAGGTGTCTTTGAATAGCTTGAAGATGGCAGTAAACTGAGTTGCATTACACAAGTGGACATAGCTGGGATGATTTCTCTCTTTTTCCTTTCTCTTTCTTTTTCTAATGTTTAAAAGAAATAGTTTTCTAACTATGCTAAGCTGATTTCAGTGTTCACCATATAATTTTCATGTGTTTCCTTCTTCAAAAAGATGGGAAACTTCAAATTTCTGGCATTGCCAGTCAGAGCATGTCAGGCCCTACCAACAAGGGATTTAAAAGCATAGCTTACCTATAATTGGTTTTAGAGAAAAGGTTCATGTAGAAAAGGTTCATGTTTTTTTTTTCAAACTTGGCATTTTTAAGACTTGTGGACTTCAATTTCCAGAATAACCCAGCCAAGAGCAGCTAGCTGGGTAATTCTAGGACTTGAAGCCCACACATCTTAAAATTGCCAAGTTTGAAAAACACTGATGTAGAAGGAGAAGGGAAAAAAAAAGTTGTAAAGTAAGCATGGTGGCTCTCAGCTAAATAGATTATTAATGCTGCCATTAACAAAAAAAAATGACAATCTGCTTGCGTTGCTTTCCTCTTTTTTTGTCTATGAAGTGAGAACAGCTATTTGTGCAAGAAGGTGAGTTTTATAATTATTCAGCAAAAGTCATTCTTATATAAACTTCTGAGACTTTTAAAATAAAAGAGTACAAAACTCACTCATACTTTTATGTAAATTTCATTTAGAAATTATTTTCTAGGCACTTACTAGGCTTTCTAGTTCAAATTATCCTTGTGACAGAAAATGTTGTCTTGAATAGATTCTTATTTTCCCTGCCATGTGCCTAATTTTTTTTTCCAAAAGATGTATTTCAGTTTATTTTTCCCTTTAAGATCTTTTTGATTAATATTGTCTCTCTACTTTCCTATCAAATAATTTCAATATTATTTTATATGATGTTACTTGCTGCTTCTAAAGAGAGAAATCCAGTGTAATTTTGGCTATACCCATTTAGTGGGCAAGAACTGGAAAATAGTCTCTTAATGCTGGATTATTCCAGATGGCTAATGACTTAATTAAATGGAGATATATGGAAGTATATTCTGTCACAGTGCATGAACAATATAGGGAGTAATAACCAATCTGTTAATTCTGATAAAAAAAATGTACAGTCTCCTAGGAGGAGAGCTTGACTCTTGGCGACATCCTGACACCTTTATGTAGTTTTCTTGACAGCAATAGGGAAATGATTGCTATTGCCTTCTTCTGAAAATGGAATGTTAAAATTGTTAATCTAATCAACAGAAGCTGAAAAAGCTGGATGTAGCACTTAATCTAAATAGTCAAACCTTTCCAGAACTTTGCCACTGAAATAAATATTTAGCATCTTTATGTTGAAGGAGCCGTTCTTCTAATAGGATGAGTTTCATGCCTCATGGCACAAAAATTATGAGATTTCAGTCAATAATCAAAGAATAGCTTGACATTTTCAGAGTGAAAAGACATATTTTTTTACCAACACACTTATGATGAAAGAAACTTTTATTTCTGAGACAGAAGAGCAAATAAGAAAAGGCAAATAAACACAACACAGCAAAACAAAAATATTACAAAATGAAATGTAAGGTAAATGGATTCCTGCTGTGAAAAGTTATATACTTTGGGCATGATTAGGTTACTTTATTTAAATTACTGCAAAATGTATATTTTAGTATATTTGCTGAATATAATTTTAAAAACTGACATTCCATCAGGACTAATCATGCTTAGAAAATGACCCAATCATCCAGCCAATCCACCTCCCTTGATTGTAGAACATAAAAAGTGAAAAATAATTATTAATATAGCGAAGCATTCATTATAATAACCAGCCATGTTGTACAAATGCCCAAATTATTATCATGCTGTTTATCTATTAAAAAATAAGCCAAAGCACATGTTTACAAAATATAAGAGAATCAACAGACTCTGTCTTCTACTACTGCTATTCTAATTTATTAATATCAGTCATAAATCATTCATAACTTTGTTTTGAAAAATGGCATATAAGTTTTTAAAAATAAGACAAACACTTTTACAATGGAAGTTGTACTTTTCTTTCTATTTATTTTATAATGCTGTACAAGCAATTTTGGATTGAGCATCTGTTGCTAGAAAATGAGGTCCTCAGCATTTCTCTGCACTCAGGCATTTTTTCCTAAGTTAAATCTTCCTAATTCTGAAGGTTTTATTTCTTCTTATAGGGCATATAGCAGCTCTGTACTTTTGTATGTGACTATGTTTTGAAGAGGAAATACTTTCCTTTTTATTGAGCTGATGTTTTCCCTTCAGAGTTGCTGATTAATGAGCTCAAAGTTTCTCCATTCAGTTGGTGCCATAATTCATACAATAAATACAGGCAGTAGAGTTCTGATTGTTGGTATGGCCTATATCTTGTGACATCTGTTGGCCCTACTGCCATATCACTGCAGTTAAGTCAACACTACCATCTGAACAATGTGCACTTCAAAGTTATTCTTTCACCCTGTTCCTACAAAGATCAGTCTGTGCAAGAATACTTGCACATAGATAGGTAAATTAAGGGGTGAGGTTAATGGGGGCTGGAATCATTAGTGAGTGGGTGTAAACTTTCCTGTTTGATTAATTTAGTTTATATCTGGCAATACAAAGTGACTTTGCATGCTGTTTCATAGTTGTTGAACTATTGAGCTTTCCTGGGCATTGTGTATGACCTTTATGAAACTCTTGGGAATCTGAAATGTGGGCTCAAGGTCTGCATCTGCAGCTTCTATATATACTTGCAGAATTATAACTAAGATCAACATGTCTAGTGTAATCCTTTGGCACATGAAACTGCTTCATAAGGAACCACTTTGTGCAGCATTTGCCCTAGAAAACTTAAGAAGTAACATACTATTTCTTGAAACAATATGATCTCGACATAATGAAAGTAATGAACATGAGCACTGGCCTCTCTGGAGATAATTAGAGAAGAGAGTTTATTGTTTATTATTTCATTTACTCAAAGTAACTATTTATCTTATAAACAGAGGCTAGTGCAGCAAAATCTAAATTACTGTTCTTTTTTAGCATCAAAAGTCAGTTCACACTTTATTCTTTCTTTTATGCAGCTTTGTTTAGATAAAATAGTATGGAATCAACCTATTTGGAATTATAAAATGGACATAGATAAAAACACATCTGCTGTGTTCACATCTGCTGTGTTCAGGCTTAGAATGTATTGTCCCCCAACACTTAACATTCATTGCTGCATATAGTTAAACAAGGAAATGTAATATAATCCTTTAGAAATTAAATATAGCTTCAAATTAGACAAGACTATGTTTAGCTGAGAATAGTTAAACAAGGAAATGTAATATAATCCTTTAGAAATTAAATATAGCTGCAAATTAGACAGACTATGTTTAGAACCTTAATTTATGCCATCAATTATTATAGGAAGATTTGGACAGTTGATTATGTGAAGTGGTGAAATTATCCTGGTTATTTTCTTCAAAGTCATAAGTAGATGATGACGACAATACTGTATTAACATTTTGTATGCTGATTTCATGTTTTCTTTCTGTTGGTTAGTTATTGCCTTCCTCTTTTTTCTGTATAAAAAGAGAAATACACCACACAAACACAACACCTCTTAGAAGATATGTAAATAAAATGAATGAATGAATGAAAAAATGAATGGAATCACAAATGAGACCAAATTTTATCATAATGAAAGTGAGAAATCAGTCAGTACAACTTTTTCTGCTACTAATTCATAAAAAATGAATTGTGTATGAGAGAGAGTAAAATACTGGGTGATTTTGCATGATGGGAAGAAAGACAGGTGTGAATGGAACCATGATATCTCAGTGCTAGCGAGCAGGAGGGCTACCAAGTAACTGCCAATATGTGACTTACAAGTGGTGTCTATCTGGCACCCAATCCTGTTTGATGACTTAATTTCTCTCACAAATAGAATGTCATAAATGACTTAAATGGAACACTGATGGAGGAAAGTGAGAAGTTAATCTGACTGAGCATGGATACATGCCCACACTCAGGCCTGCACTGTGGGATAAGCAGTGTCATCTAGCAGCCTTGTTTAAGGTGACAAGCTGCTTTTTGGGACAGGGGAACCATACAGACCACCTTTCTGGCCACTAGGAAATCTCAGGCCTGTAGACCAGAACAGGAACTGTGAAATATATTGTAGACAATCATGTCCCCAGTGCTGAATGGACAAATCACCAGGAAACTTTTTATTTTATTTTATTTTATTTTATTATTTTATTTTATTTTATTATTTTTTATTATTTTATTATTTTATTTTATTTTATTTTATTTTATTTTATTTTATTATTTTTTGTTTTTGTTTTTGTTTTAAAGACAGTAATAAAGTAGACACAAGATTCCACTAGCAGTATCATTAGTAACACAGAAAACTTTTCCTCAGTTGGATTTGTTGTTTCCATTGGTTGGTTATAGCACTATAAGGTCTTACATGAGTTTTCAATCATTTTCTAGCTAAAACCTGAAATACAAATGTAAAGATTTAAATTTGGATTCTTTTATATGCAAATAATATGCTTCTTAAATATTATGAAATAACCAAAAGTTGGATTTTGCTCAAGGTCATTTTTATCTAACAGTAAACATTAAAATAAATATCCTGCGATCTAGTTATCAGGCTATAAATAAAAAATAGAGGCATATTGCATGGTGATGCAAGATTATTATTACCCTTATCATTTGTCATGATTATGATCCCAGTTTCATGATTTTGAAGAAAACAAATCTTGGTTATCAAACAGCAAAAAATGTACCAAAATCTCACATTTATCTTATGTGGATGATCTGAAGCTTTATGGAAAATCAGAAATTGAAATCCAGTCATTGACAAATACTGTAATAATTTTTCACATGGAAAATGGAACCTTTAGCACAGAAATGAATTCCAGCACTTGGAATTTGGCATAAAAATGTGGTACAGTAGAAATAAGATGGAGGAAGATCATGAATAGTAATGGAGAGTGGTCAAACCATCAGGAATAATCAGGATGAACCTATAAAGTATTGGGCATTTTACAGTTGAATAACATCAAGCATGGACAAGTTAAAAAATGTGATTAGAAAAGAATATGTCAAAAGAGTGAGTAAAGTATTAAAGGCAAAATTAAATGATGAAAACAGCCATCAATACCTGGGCCAGACCTGTGATATGATACACTGCTGGAATTATTAACTAGACATAAGCTGAATTGGACAGGTTGGATTAAGAAACAAGAAAGCTAATGACTTTTCAGTGTGCATTACATCAGTGTGCATTACATCTATGTCCCAAAGTTGTTTTTTCATGAGACAACTGGACTTTTCTTGTTTTCCTTTCAAGACATTTTGCTTGTCATCCAAGAAGTTTCTTCAGCTCTGAGTGGATAGTGGGGAATGGAAAGATTTATACTCCTGCAGACAGCTGTTCATTTGCATTCTTTTAGTAAGTTGTTAATGCTACCTGGAGGCTTATCTGTGTCTTTAGGGTCACCTAAGTAGTGCAAATGGGTGTGGAGCCTTCTTGGAACTGTTGAAAGGACTATGTTGTAAACTAGAGATAGATGATATCGTATCCCCACCCCCTCTTTTGAGAGAGGGCTATTCAGTTTTGACATAGATGGCCTCTTTGACCCCTCTTTCAAACCAGGGGTCCTCTCTGTCCAAAATGTGGACTTTGTGTCTTCGAAAGAGTGGCCTTTGTCTTTTAAGTGCAGATGGACTGCTGACACTTGTCCTGATGGTTTTGTTCTCTTATGTTGTGCCATATATTTATGAAGTTGTTGTTTTGTTTCCCCAATGTACAGATCTGCACATGGCTCACTGCATTGTACTGCATATACCACATTGCTACAACACAGTGTACAACACAGTCCTTTCAATAGTTCCAAGAAGGCTTCGTCCCCATTTGCACTACTCAGGTACCCTGAAGATACAGATAAGGCTCCAGGTAGCATTAATGACTCATTAAAAGAATGCAAATGAACAGCTGTGTGCAGGAGTATAAATCTTTCCATTTCCCACCATTCAGTCAGAGCTGAAAAAGCTTCTTGGATGAGAAGCAAAACGTCTTCAAAGAAAAATAAGAAAGTGCAGTTGCCTTGTGAAAAAGCATCTTTGGGGTAATCATGACCTGGATGACTGAGAATCTCCATCTACGTAATAACATCATTAGATTATATTTGCCACTCAGAAATAGAGGCAGAAATTTACTTTAAGTCATAACAAGCTTGAAGAAGAAAAACACGCATTAGCTGATTATATAAAAGACAGCCAAGAATAAGCATTGATGCATTTTGAAAATTGGAACTTAGTGAATGTGCAGGAAAGAAAACATGAATATTGAAATAATATAATAAAAACAAGAACAGAATGCTAGCAAGGAAAGGCACTATATGGTCAATTTCTACAAGATCAAGGAAAAAATGGATAAAGATGCAATCTGGCAATAGCTTAAAACTGGAACATTAAAAAAGGAAACTGAAGGCTTGATTTTGGCTGCTCAAGAACAAGCTGTTTGAACTAATACAATCAAGGCCAAAATTGAAAAAAAGAATCATCAAAGTGCAGATTGTGCAAAAAGGCACAAGAAAAAATAGATCATACAAGATTGCACAGACTGATAATAAACAACATAACATAGTCATCAAAATGATTCACTGGAACCTCCACAAAATTTGTCATGCACCAGTAATGAATAATTGTTGAAACATTGAAAAAGTAATTAAAATGTGTAATTGCAGATTTCCAAATAAAATCTGATAAAGTCTTGGCTCATAACATACCGGATTTTAACTGTAGTTGAAAAGAAATGTGTGGATAATTGATGTGGTAATACCATGAGATAGCAAAATAGAAAATAAATAATTGGAAAAGATATCAAGGACCAAGATCTGAAAATCAAAACTGAAAGATTATGGCATAAACTGGCATGGTGATCCCAGTGGTTATTGGCACACTGGGTGTCGTACCCAAAAATCTTAAATGCTACTTAGAAAATTTGCATATTGACAAAATTTTCATCTGCCAATTACAAAAGGCCACAATGCTTGGATCTGCACATATACTACACCTACACATTCTGACATCCTAGGTTCTTTGGAAGGACTCAATGTATATGAAAGTCAATACCAACAAAAAACCTGGCAACTATATTTTTATATAATAATAAATACCTTGAATGCAATCCCACAACATCTGGATCACCACTTGAACACTACCGACATTAACAAAATCACCATCAGTCAGTTGCAAAAGGCTGCTTTACTTGGAACAGTTTACATCCCGTGATGATACTTTTAACATCATCAAACAACATCTGCCTATCCTGTGTCCTTGGAGAGGACTCAACAACTAGATGAAAATGCCAAACGCAGCCTAAACATCTGGGTGACTCTAATAATAATAATAATAATAATAATAATAATAATAATAATAATAATAATAATAATAATAATAATAATAGATATTTGTCTGAGCCTCTCAATGGCAACTAATACCCCCATCATCATGGCATACTACTGAATAATCTTTTTTCTGCATCTTAGGATCTTTTTAGTAAGAGAATAAAACATGAACCTTGCCAAGTATCATCTTTTCCCTCAGCTATTCCAGCTTTAGAGAAATCATCTGCTTTCAAATATGGTGTTTTAGATCAGAGGTCACCAACCTTTCCATGCGGGCAACCTGGAGGAAAAGGGAGCAGTTGTAAAATTTGTGTGCGCGGCATGCGTGCATGCAAACAAGACCGCGTGCACCTGAATGGGCTGAGCAACCTGCATGGGGCTAGCGGCCGCATTTGCACATGCATGCACTAGCCGCTGCCTCTGCTAGTGCTGCACATGTGAGCAAACAGGCTGCACATCCTGCACGTGCTAGCAGCCCCATTTGCACATGCACACAGGTGCTAGCCACCGCCGCTGCTAGCCCTGCGCGCATGCACAAATGAGTCTGCAGGCTCTAGCACAAGTGGGGGTGAGTATGCACACACATATGCATGCACTGGCCAGCCTGTCTTGTGGCCCGGTGGCCAGTAGGCCAATAGGCAGTGGGCCACAGATCATAGGTTGGGGACCCCTGCTTTAGATGATCTTCTTGTTGGAATTATTTCTATCTTTTAAGGTCTGGATTGTGACAGTAATTGGTTCATTCCTAATACTGAAGAACCTCTCCACACCCCCTCCTCCAGTTTGGAATGTAAGCTTCATTTTTTCAAGACAAGCCAGGGAGAGAAGTAGAAACATGCCTTAGCTTCAAATTGATTGTTTTTTATATAAATTTCAGTGGACACTGTTAAGTTTGCAGTTCATTGCAGCACTGAAGAGGCAGCAGGTGAAACACAACTCTCTTTATTACAAAGTCAAAACCGAAACTAAAAAGCACATGCTCCACCCGTATTTATACATTCAGCTTAGGAGGCAGCAACCAATCAGATCACAGTATTCTCCCGCTTAAATGCATAACAAGTAGTCTCCAGACAGAAAGTCTGGCTTATTGACCACGTGGTCTCCTAATTGTTAATACACAGTTTAAGCACCCAATTTCTTAATTTTAACTCAATACATTACACCCCTTCCCCCTAGATCTTTGACACATACAACCCTTGTTGAATTGTACAAAGATTACAGATATTCAAGGCACAATGGCATACACTGGTACACAAGCATGACATTACACTGTTTCAATAGCAAGAACACCTAAGCATTTCAGTTTACAAGAAAACGCATAAGTATTCAAGATTGCAAGGCAAATACATAAGCATTCAAGTTACAGAAAAAAACAAACACATAAGCATTTAAGTTTGCAACGACAAAAACCTTATGTAGTCTTTTAAATATTTTGGTGGCCCTTTTGCCCGCTCTGAACATCTCGGAGCTGCTGCTAGCTCCCGATCTGCAAGCTCGCCTGCCAGGCTCAGAAGACTGGGGCTCTGTGTCCCATCCAACATGGGTAGAGCCGATTCGCTGAGGCTGGCCTGTCCCGGTAGACCCGAGCCTGTGTCCCATTCTCTTTGGCTGGCCTGTTCTGGAAGGCCTGAGCCAGTGTTCCATGGTGGGGTAGAATCCACCGGATCGGCATGAAAAGCCAATCGAGGGCATTGTCCCATGGACACAGTGCCTGAGTTAGGAGCAGCCTCGTTTGCAAAACCCCGGTTCAGCAATCGCAATGTCCCACTTTCGCTGGGAGATTCAGATGCACGATTGCAATCGTGATCCTCCTCCCCCCCGAGAGCAGAGTCAGGAGCAGAAGAGTGGCTTGGTAGCCTCCGTCGCAGCTGGTCAATGTGCCTGCGAAACACACGACCGTCTTCCAGGGCCACTTTGTATGAGAGCGGCCCTAACACCTTGCAAACCACAGCTACAACCCACAGTGCCCCTTGCCCATAATTGCACACCCACACTGGGTCACCCACTTGCAAGTGCCTCGGTGCCTTAGGCTGCTGCACTTGTGAAGCAACCCTGTCTGGATGTAAGCGGTCCAGCTTCGTGATTAAGCATCGCCCTCATCTTAACTCAGCTGGGCTTTTGCCCATAGAAGTGCAGGGTATTGTGCATTGGCAGAGTAAGAAATCTGCCAACCTATGGTGCCAGTTGCCAGTT
>NW_015386393.1:86824-122546 GCF_001527695.2 Protobothrops mucrosquamatus | reverse complement strand
AGTGGGAATCCTCTTCAAAGATTACTTGGTTGTTCTGACCATGCACTCTGCTTGGCCGTTAGAGGCCAGGTGAAAAGGAGCTGAAGTGGCATGCCTAATCATATTCTCCCTTAAAAAGGACTGAAACTCTGAAGAAGTAAATTGAGCCCCATTGTCTGAGACTATGACATCTGGGAGCCCATGCGTTGCAAAGATGCCTTGCAGAACCTGGATGGTCCTGGCAGTAGTCATAGTGGACACTGGAACAACCTCTAGCCATTTGGAGTGGCTGTCCACAACAATGAGGAAGAGTTGCCTCTGAAAGGGGCCTGCAAAATCAATATGAATCTGCAACCATGGGGCTTGTGTGGTCTCCCATCTGTGGACCGGGGCATGTGGCATCTCTGGCCTTGACTGCTGGCAAATGAGGCACCTTTGGACCTGGGCCTCGATATCTTTATCAAGCCCAGGCCACCAAAGGTAGCTATGCACGAGTGCTTTCATCCGGACTATTCCCAGATATCCCTCATTTAGAGAATCAAGGATTCTAGCCCTCAGTGTGGTCAGAATTACTACCCTACTGCCCCACAAAATACAACCCTTATGAGTGGATAATTTGCTCTTCTTTCTCCAAAAACTCTAAAAGTTAGGGTCCGGACATGTTTCCAGCCATCCTGTGAGCACCCAGTTCAACACGCGACTCAGCGTATTATCTGAAGCTGTCTCAGCAGCTACATCCCCTGCATTAAGGGGAGACTCTGGCAAATCCTGGATGGCCAGGATGCGGTTAGCTGGATCTGGAGCTGGTTCTAATAGCTGTAGAGGCACTCTACTAAGGCCGTCTGCATGGCCCATTTCTTTACCCGGTTTGTGCACCAGACAATAGTCATAAACTGATAGGAATATTGACCACCTCAACATCCTAGGAGAAATAATCTGGGGTGTTTGCTTGTATGCTCCTACTTTCGCGATGTAGGAGCTCCACCTCTCTGGATGAGCGACGTCGAATTCGGAAAGTTTCCCGATCTTCACCATGGTGAGTTTTTCATGGCCTTTTCAATGCCTCGTGCTGCGCAAACTTCCGTGGGACTTCCAGGGTGGATCCTTGGAAGCACTCTCATCCAGTGTTTCCATACTGGCAGGATAGTGTGAGGGGGGTGAAACGCCATTCCGACCAAGCGTCTGCTAGGCCTAATCCCCGTAGTGACTCAGCTCTTCTGGTTGCGGCAGCATGATCCCACCTTCGTCGCCAATGTTAAGTTTGCTGTTCATTGCGGCATTGAAGAGGCAGCAGGTGTAACAACTCTCGTTATTGCAAAAGCAAAACCGAAACTGAAAAGAACATGCTCCACCTCTATTTATACATTCAGCTTAGGAGGCGGCAACCAATCAGATCACAGTATTCTCCCGCTTAAATACATAACAAGTAATCTCCAGACAGAAAGTCTGGCTTGTTGACCACGTGGTCTCCTAACCATTAATACACAGTTTAAGCACCCAATTTATTAATTTTAACTCAATATATTACAGACACACTGCAAGATGAGAATTAACACTGTTTCATATTCTTTTATGAACAATATAATAATAATTTGTTATAGCTGAAAAATGTCAGCTTTAAAAAGGCTTATGTGACAGGAAGGATGGACTAATATACTTTAAACTACTTCATTTTTTCTGGTTTGGCATGTTTAATTTCCCAAGCATTAGTGCAGCAATGTTTGATGAAAGGGGAAAAGTGCAGCAATTGGAAGCATACAAAGTGTTCACATACAAGCACCATTATCCATTAGCACCTGGGTTAACTTATAAAATGGATGCCATCTGAAATTTCCTGTACAGAGAGCAATCAACATTTTTTCTGACTGTTTTCTGACTGTTTTTATTCTATCCCCACAGGACTGCAAAAGATGCTGTGTTTAACCTGAGCATATTGAAGGGTGCACCAAAATTCAAAACTGGAATGGGCAAAAAATGCCATTTTCTTTAAAGTCCAGAGACTGTGGGATGTAGGCTTAGACTAGTTTGTAAATCAATATTCCAGACATATTGTTTAGGATGACTCCTGGCCTTTCCAGACCATAATCGATAAAGGGTCTCCAAAGACAGACCTAATAAGTGAACTTTGCTATTAGCTACTTTTACCTGAATTGATCTAAAAAGTTCTCTGAGTACCAGTGAGGCCAAATTCACCGGGAAAATGGTTAACCAGAAATAACAATAACAATAATATCCTGAAGAGGTTCACTTCAAGTTCAATAAAATGCTGATTTGAAATCCATGAAAGCTGCAAAAAGAGAGCCTTTGGATACTACTACTATACTATTTTTCACTAAATAGTGAAAGATTGAACAATGGTCCAAGATTGAACAGTCCCCTCTGAATGCTTGGGACCCAGTCCAATATTTTTAAATAAATGTAATTTGCATTATAGCTTGCTTATTGTATTCAGCAACCAATATATCTGTAACCAGCAGGGTCAAGGCTTCTTCCTTTCTTCTTACAGAAAGACTTGATTCCATTCAGATGGAAAATATGGTGTGCTGCTAAAAATAAATAAAGCAGCACTGTGGCCCACTAATCTTTATTTTCCTGTAATAATTCTGAATGGATGAAATAGGTTCCAGGATTTTTCCAAGATTTTAATTGTATGATGAGTTACTTAACTTTGACTATAGACTTAGGTGGCGAAACAAGACACTTGGGAATTACCAACAGTTCATTTAATAGTTATATGTTGAAAATGCTAGAAAGTAATTCTACCAATATCTGCATGTATTTGGAAGAAAGCAGCAAAATCACTACCTATAAGAGAGCAGTTAACTAGGCAGATTTTTAAGCTTAGCTGTTGCTATTAACCTCTCACAATAATCTCTCGATGCTTCCTGTTTCCTAAATTTTAAAATATCTTGATAGATTATCTTATGCTCTCGGAGTGACAGAATGGAACCTATTGAGTTGTCACAATGAAAGGCATACACTGCAGTGAGAAGGACCTTTCACTTTATAATAATCTTTATCAACCCAAGTTTTGGATCTCTTACGAAAAGGGGCTTGAACAAATAGATGACAATCTAGATAGTGGAGCCTGGAGAATGTGGATGATAGACTTGTAATGTGATAACCAGTTCAGAGGACTCTGCTGAACAAAATTGGGAATGAAGAAGAAAAGGTTCTGAATTCAGCAGAGCAGATCAGTTTTTTGATGCTCTGGAAACCATTTATTCAAAATGTAGGCTTTTATTCTGGAAGTAAGGGGACAATGCTCTACAATTGGAAAATTAGAACTTACTTTAGAATTCAGCCAGCAGGTTAATCAGAAATCGTCACTATCAGGGCAATTTCTTATATAAAAATGGGTTATTAGATGAGCATAAATATGTGGAATCATAATATAACAGTCCATACTGGCTCCTTAGCAGTCCCCAGAAGGTACTTCAGCATTTAAATCCCCCCTTGCCAACTCATATAATAGAATCAGATCCAAATGCCTCTGTGTGTATGAATCATTTCAATTTCAGAATTAAGAGCCTGCAAACAGAGCAACAAAATATCTTCTCAAGCTTCAAACAAGAACAATATTAGTACAGGAAGCATGTGATGAAAAAAAATGGAAATGTGACTGATTAGACAGATTATTTGTATAGCTACTGAAGTAATTATCAACTTGCTTTTCGGGTTTTGTTCTCTTTACTTGTATTTTCTTCAACATAAAACAAGTGTTGTGGTAGTGTATAGAAAATAATTGATGTCTTTAGTCTGTACAAGTTTCAACAAATTAGGCATATGTAATAAGAGGAGTTAAAACATAGCATAATAAAAAGCATTTCCAACTCAATTTTAATAGATTTTCTACGTTTTCTGTGATGCCTTCAAAGAACATGTATAATCTTTACAATTATGGTTGGCTATCTATTAAATGTGCAGACCCAAATGTATGTCTCACAATGGCATCTATTGGGACACATTTAGCAGGTGTTAATGGCCAACCCCAATACCAAGAGAAAAAGGCATCACGGAACTAGGATGCTACCTTTGTGATTTCAGTGCCAAGGTGCCAGAATTGGATCTGTAACAGCTGTTGCTCAAGTTTTTTCTTCTTAATTTTGAGAACATAATATTTGGAACTGGATGAGTAATTTTCTTCCTTTGATTTCTTCACTTCATGACTTATTGAAATTCTGTTAATGATAGTATTGCTGTTCTATTGTCATCAAAGCAACTTTAACAATATCTATCTTTTCAGATGCAAATAATTCTCTCCACCCTTTCCTATTGTGGCAGAAGAAAAGATCACAGGGTGTTCTTGTTGCAGAGATGAAATAATCTTACATTAGGGAATCCCATATTTTTGTGATTTTTTTAATTTTATTTTTTTTTAAATTTTCAATAGCTTTCATTACAAGAAAGCTTTTCTTTCCATGAACTATGTAGAGGAAATTGTGTCTGGTCCAAAACCATCTTGAATTCCCTATCTTAAAATAGTAAGGCAACGTAAGCACTAATGAATTATGCTGTCTTTTTTCACCAGGAGCTACACTATATTATTCTAAAAAAATTGCAGTTAATCATAAATCTAATGTTTGAATCAAATATGTGTGTGTATTCAACTCATGATGGCAAACATATCTAATATTCCTGCCAACTATTTTCCCCATAACAACAACCTGTAAGGAGGCTTCAAACTCATACTTTCCTGATTTCTAAGCCAGCACCTTCACCACTACAACAAATTGGCTCTCAGATTAATCAAGAATGCGACAAAAACCTTTCCTCATAACTAAGGCATTTGGGAGACTGTAATATCCAAATTACAAAATTTTAAAGCATTGTATATTTCTTTGATGCTATTTAATAGTCCTCTGGATTTTATCCCTATTAATAGCCACATAAAAAGCATACAAGAAAGCATTTCTTAAGTTCTCAAACCCATCAAGATAAAACTTTGAACAAGGAAAAAAGGAAGATTTCAATATTTGCAATGGTAATGCCAAGGAACTTAGCAATTTTCTGACATAGCAGCCCAGCAGCTTACATAGAGGGAGGTACCAGTTGGATTACCCCACTTCTATCTGGGTGCAGAAGAGGCCTTTCTTTTCTACTTTATGGTATACTATATACCTCACCCTCTGCTTAGGTTATATAGCAGTGATGGCGAACCTTTTAGAGACCGAGTGCCCAAACTGCAACCCAAAACCCACTTATGCATCGTCGGGTGCCGGGTGGGTGTGGCCATTGGGTGGGTGTGGCCCATTGGGTGGGTGTGGCTGCGGTGGTAACAGCAGACTTGGTGGGACTAAAAAGTTCAATCAATCAATTCCAAGTTTGCAAGATCTTTTTTTTTCCATGAGAAGTTGAAATTGACTGATTCATTGAACCTTTTTTTTTTTGTACACGACGGCGGAGGCCTAAAGCAAAAAGGTTTTATAAAACCCAGCTGAAGGCCTAGGACTGGGGCGATGGCGCGCGTGCCCACAGAGAGGGCTCTGAGTGCCGCCTCTGGCACCCGTGCCATAGGTTCGCCACCACTGTTATATAGGCTGCCCGATTGGCCTCTGGTTAAAGCTTCTGAAATAACTGAAACAAATGTGCTTGTTTCTCTGACATTAATCTTCGCACCCTTCTCTCCTTCTAGTTGTCTTAAAGAAACCTCTCCTCTGTCTCTCTTTCTCTATCCCCTTCTCTTTCCCATTGTCTTTTTTTCCTCTCCCTTTCCTGTCAAAACCTCTTCCTTTTATATCCTCTCCTCTCTCCCACCTCCTCATTTTCTCTTCGGTGCAACTCAACTGACTCATCCTCCCTCAGGCTGCGCACTGCACGGTCTCTCTTTCTCTGTCCCCTTCTCTTACCCGGTGTTTTTTTTCTCTCCCTTTCCCACCAAAACCTCTTCCTTTTATATCCTCTCCTCTCCACCCCCTCTTCCTTTTTTCTTTGGTGCAGCTCCAGCTGACTCCTCTCCCCAAGGCTGCGTACTGCTCCCAGAAGTGCCAATCAGCTGGAGCCGTGCACCGATCCTGAGCGCTCAGCAGAGCCCTCGCAACACCGCAGCTCCAGCTGCCTCTCCCACACACCTGTGCAGCACTGCCGCCGCTTCAGCTCATCCCCCACTACACTTTTACACTTTTTTTGCACTTTTTTTTACAGTGCCTTTCAACCCATTGTATGTATACCACCTGCCAGGTACCGAAGTACCACTAATGGTAAGCGTATCACGGGTTGAAAAGCACTGCCCTAAAGGATTAAAGCTGTGCCACTTGACAGCCAGGGTTGGGCTCTTCAATGTACTGTTAGTTTATATACATATCACAAGGTAAAATGGAGAACTTCAGAGAAGCTTCTCTGAGCTCTCCTAGAAAGGTGAGCTAAATCTAAAAAACAAACAAGAGAACCTATATCTGCAAGATGCAAAAGAATATATTAAAGCTGGACTTTAGAAATATTTTCAACACTATTATTTGCCAATGAAATAGATTGCCTTAAGAAGGTTGGTGACACTTTTTTTTAATGAATATTTATAAGCAGATGCTGGTTGCTCATTTGAGGGTGATGGTATTGCAGAACTGAACTAGGACTTGGAAAGATGTTAAGAGAAATCTGTTTTAGCTCTTTGATTCTGGCACACTGATCATTTAGTGAGTAAACCAGACGGAAAACTAGGTTCCAATTAGAGGGAGCAACAATTCACCACTGCAGTTTCTGACTCAGTGGATTTTCAAGAGCTTCTAAGGAACTGGTAAAAACCATTCTTTTTGCATTTGCATAGATTGGCAGCTATAGAGAAAGGTCAGCCAAGGTAAGTGTATGTTTCTGAAGATGAAGTAGTTCTAAGAAATTCAAGTTCACTCCAATTACTACCATTTTGAGTTAAACATAATGTCAACCTGACTTTTCAAAGATTCTGACAGTGCACTGTGACTTGGGAAAAAAAAATAAAACAAGACTTTGGGTTTATATGCACAGGCTATTAAACGGACAGTCACTTGGGAAATCTATGAATTTAGCTGTGAAAAAGCAGCTAAAGTAAGCCACCTCTGTTACCATTTATCAATAATTGCAATACAAGATATTATAGTACAGATAAATCACTAAAATGCTTGAATCTCTGAGAAGAGGAGTAGGGAAAAGCTAACAAATGCAAGTAAAACATCCCCCCCCCCCAAAAAAATAAATCTAGATTCACACAACCAGGGAGGATGGTTTCTCCTTATTTACATCATAGAATTGTTGACACAAGTAAAAAGAGATAGGCTATGATCATTCGGTTACCACTGCCATATTAATGTTTTGACCTACTTATGGAAGCCCTCCTATATCACACAGTAAGACAGACAGACAGACACATAGATATCCCATATATGCATGTTTTCAAACACCCCCCCCCCCCACACACACACACCACTACAGAAAGAGGGAGAGACAGCTTAGTGGAGTCAAGGAACAGTTCAAATGCAAAGCACACTCTTTGCTTTAAAATTGATTTTTTAAAAATAAAATATGGACGGAAATAAAGGCCATCTGCACCACGTCTTTCCCCTGATGCCTGGCAGGGGAAGCAACTCGCCAGCTCCATACTGAGCAAAACGGTCTCTTATGTGAGCAGAGAGCAGTTAATCACCACCATGCAAGAAAGTCTCTTATGTTTTCTGGCTATTTGAAGCAGCAAAGATATTTGGCTTCATGAAATGAGGCATTAGAGAGTGTCGTATCTTTTTTTTTTTTTTTAAAGATATTTCTATTTTCTTGTATGTATGTGGCTGGCAGGGGTTTTCTTATCTTTGTGCTCTCATCTTAAACTTACCATGGGGAAAAGAAAGTAAATCAAGGACTGAGAGGAGGGATTTAAAAGGAATTTGACATGCATCTTCCTGGAAGCAATTTTGGGTGATCTTGGAGGGAGCAAAGTTTGCCTTTATTTAAGACTAAAGGTACTTTATTCATCAGCTTTAATAGTGCTGAATATGCTACTCATGACACCTTATGGTAAGCTGGATTTTTGTAGATCCAAGCTGGAGTTCTATACTGTCACTGTTTTGAAGAATAAATGTTCTAATATTTAGTGTTATTCCCTGCCTCCTGCACAGATCACTTGATCTTTCTTTTTATTTTTAACAGCTTAAATGCCTTTCACTCTTTCAGTGGGAGGAGGTCTCACAGTCTATTTGTTTGAGGAAGAATACATATTTCCTGGCACTTTTTAAGGCACTTCAGAAATACAGGGAGCATTACTTCACATGTACAACTGGTAGTTGCTTAAAGCTATCTTACTCCATAGTACATGAATAGGCTCAAATATTATAAGCTGGAGCATCCATAGTGGTGGTGGTGGAGATGGTGGGGAAAATCAAGATGATAGTATGAATATCCTGATAGTAACAAGTTATATTTCAAAGCCAAAAATGTCACTTGGGCATATAATAAGTTACCTTGTACCCGGACAGCCTTGAACCTGGACAAATACTAGATAAGTTCTCAAGCTCTTGAAAGTCAATATATGTCCTATAAACTAGCACCAATTATTTATGTATTCTTCTACATTCAAATGTATTTCAAAGGCCATTGGTGCAGTGGTTAGAATGCAGTATTGCAGGCTAACTCTGCTTACAGCCTGAAGTTCAATTCTGATGGGACTCGGGGGTGACTCACCGTTACATCCTTCCGAGGTTGGTAAAATGAGGATCCAAATAGTTGGGGACAATATGCTGACATTGTAAACTGCTTAGAGAGTGCTGTAAAGCACAATGGAGAGGTATAATAATAATAATAATAATAATAATAATAATAATAATGATAATAATGATAATGATAATGATAATGATAATAATAATAATAATAATAATAATAATAATAATAATAATAATAATAATAATAATAATAATAGAGTTGGAAGGGACCTTGGAGGTCTTCTAGTCCAGTCCCATGCTCAGGCAGGAAACCATATACCATTTCAGACAAATGGTTGTTCAGTCTCTTCTTAAAAACTTCCAGTGTTGGAGCATTCACAACTTCTAGAGGCAGGTTGTTCCACTGATTAATTATTCTAACAACCAGGAAATTTCTCCTTAGTTCTAGGTTGCTTCTCCCTTTGGTAAGATTCCATCCATTGTTTCTTGTCCTGCCTTCAGGTACTTTGGAGAATAGCTTAACTCCCTGTTCTTTGAGGCAACCCCTGAGATATTGGAACACTGCTATCATGTTACCCCTAGTCCTTTTCTTCATACCCAATGTCAGCAACCATTCTTTAAATGTTTTAGCTTCCAGCCCCCTGATCATCTTTGTTGCTCTTCTCTGTACTCTTTCTACAGTCTCAACATCTTTTTTACATCGTGGTGACCAAAACTGGATGCAGTATTCCAAGTGTGGCCTTACCAAGGAATTATAAAGTGGTATTAACACTTCACGTGATCTTGATTCTATCCTTCTGTTAATGAAGTCTAGCACTGTGTTGGCCTTTTTGGCAGCTGCAGCACACTGCTGGCTCATATTTAAGTGATTGTCCACTAGGACTGTCAGATCCCTCTCACAGTTACTACTATTGAGCAAGGTACCCCCTATACTATACCTGTGCATTTGGTTTTTCTTGCCAAAATGTAGAACCTTAGTTTTTTCACCATTGAATTTCATTTTGTTAGCACCCAATGTTCAAGTCTGTCAAAATCCTTCTGTATCTTAAGCCTATCTTCTGGAGTGTTGGCTATTCCTGCCAGCTTGATGGCGTCTGCAAATTTGATGAATTCCTCATCTATCCCCTCATCCAAATCATTGATGAAGATGTCGAAGAGCACTGGGCCCAAAACAGAGCCCTGGGACCCCCCACTGCACACTTCCCTCCATGTAGATTCAGTTCCACTGCTTAGTGGTCCTCTGGTGGTGATGCTGTTTAATCCACATTTTTCTATCTTATCAAGTAATAGGATGTGGTCTACTTTATCAAATGCCTTACTGAAGTCCAAGTAAATTATATCCACAACATTCTTCTGGTCCACTAATATTGTCACCCGGTCAAACAATGCAATAAAATTTGTCTGGCACGATCTGTTTTTGACAAACCCATGTTGGCTTTTGGTTATGACTTTGTTTGCTTCTAGGTGTTCACTGATTTGTTGCTTGATTATTTTTCCAGAATCTTCCCAGGTATTGAGGTCAGTCAGTCTAAGTGCTATTTTAAGTACTTTAACACTTAGGAAAACTCTGGAAATTTCTATTTAGCCTTATTCATGTACTCTTTGATTCTAGTGAACTTTAAATACATTTATTATGAAACAGTTTTTTGATGATTTTTTTTCTGGTTAGAAGAAACATAAGCAACAAAACAAGACTATTTTCTGATGGAAACATTTGTATTCTTATAAGCTTAGTCCTTAAATATTAACTACTGTTTTCAGATGCAAACAAAGAGACAAAGCATATCCTAAACTATGAGAATCAGTCTTCTATACCATAACTATTTCTTCTGAAGGACAATTGCTAAGCATCAATACAAGGCATGAAGTCTATTCATGTTGCTATGACATCAATGCATGGCTCATAATAATTTTAGATAATGGACTGAGCTTTAGAAAATCTAGAATACTCCAGACACAGTAACAGTCAAGTGTTTCAAAAAAGGGTATGGGGGTAGAATAAAAGTTGTCTTTGTATTATACCTTCATAAAAAAAAACCTGATTTATTATATAAATCAATGTTATTGTCCAAAGTTCCATTTTATAAAGGCATTATTATTATCCTTAGGAATATGGTCATAATGGAGTTGATGGAGGTATGAAAGAATGTTTAATTGTTTAATAAGTAAACTTTAGTCATTTACTTCTTAATCCAGATATTAATATTAGACTGTGTAAGCCAAATAACTTTGGAATTCTAAAAGCCCTGTTGCTTAATTACCATATATTTTTGTTAATAATTTTAATGCTGTATATACTAACTTTTAGAATACTGATTTCAATTTACATTTGAGATCACAGAAGATGGCTGATATAGTTAATGGGCAAAATATTATTTTATCACAAGCCACTATGCGATAAACTTTGAAAAATGGGGCTACTCTGTTAAAGTCTAATCCATTTGACAGTCTTCCTATATGTTATGAAATAGTCTAGACTCTAGACTGAGAAAATGAGTCACAGATGATGGTATAAAGGCCATTGTACTGTACTACAGAAATAGCTTCTCCCTTTGGCCCTTAGATCATGAACCGAGGGCCAGCATGATAACTAATATCACTCTACTAATTAACACTTTTTTTTGCTATTTTAGGAATTAATTAAGATGGAAATGACAAAAGGCTATGGATGAGAGCTAAGATTAAAGAGCAAATCTGCATCTGTGCTGTTTATAATCTAGCTGTTAATATAATATGGAAGAGCAGAGGGGTAGGAGTCAGTAGGGCAATCAACTTAGTTCATTGCCCATCATAAATGATCTAGTCCCGTGGTGGCGAACCTATGGCACACGTGCCACAGGTGGCACGCAGAGCCCTCTCTGTGGGCACACACACCGTCACCCCAGTCCTAGGATTTCAGCTGGGTTTTATAAAACCTTTTCGCTTTAGGCCTCCGCTGCCAGGTGCAAAAAAAAAAAAAGGTTCAATCAATTTCAACTTCTTACGGGAAAAAAAGATCTCGCAAAGTTGGAATTGATTGATTGAACTTTTTAGTCCAACCCAGTCTGCTGTTACCACGGCAGCCATGCCCACCCAATGGGCCATGGCCACAAAATTGGCCACACCCACACAATTGGCCACACCCACACAATGGGCCACACCCAACCGGCACCCGATAATACATAATTAGGTTTTGGGTTGCAGTTTGGGCACTCGGTCTCTAAAAGGTTCGCCATCACTGATCTAGTCAATGGCAAAGTGCCACCTTGTCTTGTCTAGTTCATTTCTTTCTTCTATTTCTGGGTTCCTGCATTCCATTCTCCTTAAAGAAATAGGGCTTATATTTTTTGTGGGTTTTTTTATACGTGTAGACTTTATATTCTTATTTTCTCAACTTTAATATAAACTTCTGATTTCCCATAATGATGGTACCAAAAACTATCCTATGGTATATTTTTGTACAAAGATAAGCATCCTGATATTCTGAATGTAAATTCCACAGCCTAAGTTAGTAGGAGCAATGGCAATGGATATGGGACTCTAATCCAGACATTAGTAGTGGAGTAAGTAAAGGTTCAACTTCTTTATCATTAGTTGTAATATTGGATAATTTAAATTAAATATGACAAAGAAGACTTTATTAGCAATGACCAACAATGCTTTAGTATGCCAGTTTGTCCAACAGGCTACTGTTTTATTAGTGTTAATTTAGATTGTAATTCAGAAGTCAAAAGAATGTTGAGTGGGATAACATGATAGTCTGTTTCAGAAAAAATAAAGCCATATAATATCTTAAAGATTATGGAAGGATGGCCAAGGCTTACATATTGTTATCTTGCAAACTTATTATTTTAAATATGTTCAAATAACACACACATACACACACACACATGAATAATTTTAGTTAACATTTATATGACTACACAGAAGACATGCTGTACTATACTAATTCTACCAAGTTCACAAATAAGCCAATGTTTGTTCTTATTGGTGGCTTCTTGTTTAGTTTGCCTCTTGACTTAGAATCTTTAATGTTAAATGCTAACCTAAAAGGAACACAAATTATTATGTTGGGTTAATGCCTGAACTGGTAGTTCATTTGTTTCGATGAATGAATCATGTATTATGAGATACATTTATATTATTCATTTTGAGTATCAAGTGCAGGAAACCATTTCACCCAATTCATATACTTTGATTTATAAGCAAATATGATATAATGATAGGGCTGTCTATTCAAAAAATATTGAATTCTATTTGTAAGATAAGAAGACAACTGTGACTCAGGTGAAACCAATAATCTTACTAAAGTAAATTGGTCTATTGACGCCAATAACATTTTTATGACACACTCTTATATCTTCCACATTAAGTAGTTTCTCTCTCTCGTAATATTTAGTTTATTCAAAGAAAGTTAAAATACAAAACACCAAAATATTAAAAAAATAAAAAAATAAAAAAATAGACAAAACAAAGTATCCTAGGAAAAAAAAGACTGAGACATATAGACATAGAATCCTGCCTAGTTGAATGCTGATTAATATAATACAACAATGTTAGTTTTCCACCATTGACTTTCTGGTTGCTCCCACAAGGAACTTGCAATTTTCAAGATTCTCCACAACCATTTGAAAGTCATTCCTAAGTGTCCCCATTGAAACCCAGGAGGCAGGGCTGTCAAAGAACACAGCAGACTGTGGATAAGAGTCACCCTTCAGCAGCCATTTTGGGAATGAGTCAGATATAATTTCTCTCTCAACAATCACATATGCTCTGCAGATTTTGTGAGAGTCCTACATATGTACAAATGATTATGTAGATACCCTCATATGAACAGGGAACTCATATGGTTCTTATTAAGGTAGAAAACTGTGTATAGTGGAACAAATGGAGGCTCATTCTTTGAAAAAGTTCATGCTGGATAAGCTGACACACAGTATATTACATGAGTAACTTCAGGAGATTTTCACAAAGAAATTGGCATGTTTCAACTGCTCACTTCTGTGTTCAGTCAGGGTTTATATTGACTAGATTAGATTAGCTGGATGATGCTTAAAAGTTTAGAGTTTTATGTTCCACAGTTTTGGTGCAGTGAAATACTTTTCTCTCTCTTTCTCCATTCCTGACCATCCACTTACAGGTGCAATCTATGCACACCTTTGGGTGGTTCAGAGATTGAATTGATGTTGAACAAACTTCTCCAACCCACATTAAACTTTTTATGGTTATTGCCTAGTTTTTCAATCTGGTTTTAGGTTTTTAAAATTGTTTGGAAAATGTGATCATTAGCAGTTTGAGCATATTTCCAATGAATAGCCATCTGTGAGAAGATGGCATATTTCCCAGGGCAAAACAGTATTTTCCAGAAATGGAAAAGAAAAGGAAAGAGAATGATGAGTATGTATATGAAATGTGAACATCAACTGAGGGTTCTACAAAAAGAGGAAAAATTCTGTTGGCAGAGATCTTAAATGTCACATTGGCCCTATTTTCCTTTCTGACATAGATCTGTATTTTTTTGAAACAACTGCTACACTATTGACTTTACTGAGGCATGGCTTGGATCTTGAATAAGAGCATAGTATCCTGCATCACATACTACAGTCACTACTACTGACTAGAACGGTGAAAAAGCATGAGAAAACACAAAATCATCCTTATATAAATAGGATGTAAAGGGCAACTTGAATTCTCTTTTAAAAGTGGTTCCCTATGATTTATGTAGTGATTCATCTATATTGATCAATTACTTCATCATAGTTTGTCTTCTTTTGTTAAATATCTTAAGGATGAGCCAAAAACAGTGATTTAATATATGTTTCTCTCAGTTTAGAGTTCAGATCTTTCTTTCTTTTTTTTAAAAAAAGGATGTTGCAATGTATACTTTATGACATTATCATAAAGTTTTTGATAATGTTTTTATAGTTTTTTTATTTTGGATTTATCCCATTCTTTCCTTTCTTTAGGCAACAAAATGTCAACTGCTAGATTTCTCCGTGCCCTATTTAGAAGCTAATGGGGGAGCGATTGCTCTCATCATTTCAGCCTATGATATTCCAAGTCACTGTTATATCATTTTAATGTTTTGCTGTTTAAATTTTGGGAATTTAATTTCATTTATATTTCACATGCATTATGTCCAGCAAAATGGTTACCAGAAGAGAGGTTCATATCTGTATGCGTCTGAAAAAAGCTGGGCATGGTATGGATTAAAATTAAATATTGCTATTTGCAGGAATTGAACTAGCCTAAGAGTGAACTTTGAAACATCTTACTGATGTGTTTCAGGGGACAACTCTAGAATGTGGCATTCATGGACTGGTTATGAAATGAAGGTAATGATTTGGGAACATGGCATAAAAAATATCTTGCTTGTGTTGTGGCTGAGTACAAGTAAAAAAAGCTCACAGAGATTAATCAGGATATCTGCCTTCAAAAGTGACTCTTTTTCCCTGTACTTTCCAGTGCACACATACAGTACTTCACAAAAACACAGAGACACAAGAGGGATGATCATAATGTACACAGGCATCCACCCCACTCTGATAGACAGAATAAAAGACAGATGCTCTCCTACGATTATTGCTGGTAAATGGATTGGAAAGGATTCCCTGCCTTCTTGTTCTTTCCAAACCAATAGAACATTGGAAAGAAAATATGTAAACGTGCTTGGGATTCTGTACATCTCTCTGTCAACAGGGTGCAGAACTAGATTAAAATTTTCATAGTAGGAGTTGTCAAACAAAAAAATTGAGTTTAAAAATGGATGGCATCAGACTTGAGGCTGTGGAAAAAATAAAATTCTGAAAATTCTCTCACTGCATGGAAATCATAATAATATAATGATGATGATAATGATGATGATGATAATAATAATAATAATAATAATAATAATAATAATAATAATAATAATAATAATAATAATAATAATGATGATGATGATGATGATGATGATGATGATGTTGGAAGGGACCTTGGAGGTCATCTAGTCCAACCCCCTGCTCGGGCAAGAAACCTAAACCATTTCAGACAAATGACTGTCCAGTCTCTTCTTAAAAACTTCCAGTGTTGGAGCATTCATAGCTTCTGGAGGCAGGTTGTTCCACTGATTAATTGTTCTAACTGTCAGGAAAATTCTCCTTAGTTCTAAATTGCTTCTCTCTTTGGTTAGTTTCCATCCGTTGCTTCTTGTCTTGCCTTCAGGTGCTTTGGAGAATAGCTTGACTCCCTCTTCTTTGTGGCAACCCCTGAGATATTGGAACATTGCTATCATGTCATTTTCGTTATTCTCTTCATTAAACTAGACATACTCAATTCCAGCAACCATTCCTTATATGTTTTAGCCTCCAGTCCCCTAATCATCTTTGTTGCTCTTCTCTGTGCTCTTCCTAGAGTCTCAACATCTTTTTTACATTGTGGTGATCAAAACTGGATGCAGTATTCCAAGTGTGGCCTTAGCAAGGCATTGTAAAGTGGCATTAACACTTCACGTGATCTTGATTCTATCCCTCTGTTTTGGCTTTTTTGGCAGCTGCAGCACACTGCTGGCTCATATTTAAGTGACTGTCCACTAGGACTCCGAGATCCCTCTCACAGTTAATACCATTGAGCAAGGTACCCCCTATACTGTACCTGTGGATTTGGTTTTTCTTGCTTAAATGTAGAACCTTACTGATAGTTGGGCATCAGTTTGGAATGTTGGCAACTACTCCATTCTAGCACCCCCATTTCCAGTCATGTGATTTAGAGCAGAGAACAGGTAGTTGACTTACAACAGTTCATTTAGTGATCATTTGAAATTACAACTGCACTGAAAAAATGACTTTTTTTCAGACTTATGATTGTTGCAGCATCCCCATGGTCATATGATCAAAATCCAGACACTTGGCAACTGACTCCTATTTATTTATTTATTTATTATTTATTTATTTTATATAACACATCATTTCACCTTAGATATATCCATTGCTGGTAAAGAGTCTGCAAAGAATTCAGGAAGACATACTCTGCATGCCTTCTTCTGTTTTTCTTTTTTCTTTTTGTCAACAGGTTGGCAATAATAATTAATCCATGATCAGGTAATTTTTCATCAGGGTTATTATATTTTCTACATGATTCTGCCCATAAGAATGGGAATTCCAACATATTCCAATTCCAATTAGTGCAATGTATCACTGCAAGGATGCTGTCTACCTAATACAGATCTTGAGATATTAGTTGATCATTAGTTGATTGTTTCGGGGTTGAATTCAATATTCTGATACACTGCCATTTGTCAAGATATTTATGTTTTATTATTAGGTGTTTTATGTTGCTACCTACTGCATGTTGGGATATGTTTATTAAATAGTGGCAACAAATGGAAATTATATATAATATAATGTTTGTTGAATCAATATAGTTTGGAGATCTTATTCTTCTAACAATTCTTGAATGTTGAGAAAAATGTTTAAAATGTCAGTCTAATCGATTTAAAACATGTTTATGTATTTTTCTTGTGGCTGCTGATTTGGTAATGCAGTCAAAGGAAGATTTAAAAATGCATCTATTGTTCTATTTCCTGATATATACCTTCAGATAAAAATGTTGTATCAGTTTTCAAAAGAACAAGACATCTCCATCTGCTTAAACTGTAAGCTGTTTTTGATAAAATTATATTGTTGGGAAATAGCTTTACCAATATGCAATACCTGTGTATCATGAAATATTTGAACAAGCTTAATATTAAAGGCTAGAAAATAATAAATGCATTGCATATGAGACATCAGAAACCTTATTCACAAAAACACTGCAATACTGCAAAATGAATGGAACGTGGATGTGGAACAGGCAAAATATTAGATCCGTTATATAAATGCTGCATAAAAAAGCTTACTGTAAGATTAGATGACAGAATTATATTATTAAATGTTGTGGGAAAATGTTTAAAATGTCACTCTAGCCAACTATTTATTACGTTGAATGAAGAGCCAGAAAGCCAATATGGTCTGGTGCAGGGGTAGGCAACCTTGGCTCTTTTATGACTCGTGGACCAACTTCATTGGGGAAAAAGGACAACTAAGTGTATTGTCTTCCACCTTATTGAGAACCTTCTTTGTCTCATTCCATACAGGAAATAAAAGAGCCCCGATCGAGATGTTAATGTTCTCATACCTTTATCAGTCATTACTTAGCCATATGAGGTTAAGCACTCGACAAATGTACCTTCCTGTTTGAGATGTATCCAATGTGCTGTAGTTCATTTTTTGAATAAACGAATAAAACTAATATTTTCTGATGTGTAATAGAAAGAGATTATTCTTTGTCTTCATAAGGATCAGGAACAAACTCCATACTATTATTTTCAGGAATATCTTCATTATTTATGCATTTTACATAAATAAATAAACTTCTGTAACTACGTATTTAACTTCACAATGTTTGTATTCACAATGTATAAGCCAATCAAATTTTATTGATGACTTAAATGTTTTGGTCAGTATTGTTAGAGAGGGCTGTCCTCTGAAGTTGTCTTTGTTTTATCAACTATTAATTGACTGCAATGAATTGGAGATAGTCCTGGATTCAGAACTGCTGGTCAGAGAGGTGACAGTGATGGTCAACGTACATAGAATGTACCAGTTGTACCCTTTCCTGGACTGAGGTTTTCTGGGCCAAGGACTATTGGCTGCCAGCCAAAAAGATATGACCCTGGATGCTTGCCACAGTCTGGTGCTAAAAAACTCAGGCAGAAATTTAAGAAGCAAAGTGTTCCTCTTAAGGCAGCAAGCATAACTATTGTCCCAGGGTTGGCACTGGTTGAGACCAGCAACCCAATAAACAAACAACAAATCCCAGGGAAAAGACAAGAACCATAGGGAGCTGGAACTCAGTGTTCTAAGCAGAATATAGCAAGGTAAACTGACAGAAAAGCTGTTTTCAGCATTTTGTTTTTGGTAGGAAAGCCAGTAAATAAGCTAAGTGCCATCTTGTGAGACTTGAGAAGTGTAGCTTTCCTGTCATGATGCCTGTCCTCTGGAAGTATTCCCTTACAAAGCTAGATGGCTCCTACAAATGGAAGGGAAAGGTTTCATTTATATCGGCAGAAATCTACTCACAAGACTAGAGATGAGTGTAAGAACTTAAGAAAGAATAAAACAAATGAAAAATGTATGTACAAACTGTTTGTGCAAGCAATCTGTTTTTCAGGTAATTTTTGATCATGAGTTCTCCATCGAGCTATCATAGCATGCTGTAGTATGCCATGGTTCATACAGCAAAACAAAATCTGTTTTTCACCATGGGATCATCAAATTTGGTCAAATCCAGGTTTCCAAGGCAAAAAGACTATTTTTTCATGGTACATCTGAAATTTTGCTTAAGCAGTTCCATACATAGTCCCAACATAATAGTATTATTAATGGATACATTATCATATGTTATTCCCACATCTCAAGGAACAGACAGTTTAATATATAAAAGAGTTTAATTAGAATATCCATGAAATTAGCGGCTTTCACCCTTTCATATTCTAGACTACCTCAAAAATTTATTATCTGCTGAAATAGAAAAACTTACAATTGATTGTACTTTCCTCCATTCTGTGGGAGAATGAAGCTCTTTTTCTTGAACCTTGTCTCAAATAACATATTCGATTGAAATGGTTCTGAACTGAGCTTGAAAAAGGCTTTTGTGGAATTGTTAATGATTTTACCCCCACCCACCAACATCAGATGGCTGCACCTTTTTAATTTTTACACTTGAATTTTGCACATAAGTGTACTTTTCCTGGTGTACAGTGTGTACATTCAAAATACTTCAAGAACATGCTTATTTTTCAAAAGTTTTATTGTTAAGGTTGAAGACTAGACTGTTTTAACATCATTCTACGTAATTTAAGTATATACAAAATACATTGGAACTTTACACAGATTGTCAAGGTATCTGAGAGAGTTCTGTACTTACTGACACATAAGAAGCCAGTTTTGAAAATTGTATTTCCTAATTTGTGGCATAGCACACAGGTACACTCATTAGAATTCTTAGTCTTCAAAACTGCATGAATTTGTATGTCTTCATTCCAAAAGAGAAAGTCAATCTAAAAATCAGTACTGGATATATTCATTGTGGTTGATTTTGTGACAAGCCCTTAATACAATTAAGTAGATTATCCTAAGCCTTGTGCATTATGTTTTAATTCTCAGGCTATAAAAGTAGCAAATTAGGAAAGCTATAGAAAGGTGAAGTCTATCTAGAAATAAATAATTAAATCATTTTTGGGTAAATAGAGGGGAAATTAAATAATATTCTGTTTTACTGTTGAAGATAATACAAAAGTTAAAAACAATTTTATCATATTGTTCCAACAAGTTTACTCTCTTCTTAACATTTGATTTTAAGTAATAAGTCACTCAAAAGGAAATGACTTGGGAGATGTTACTCTAAAATAAGTAACCTGTTGATTTTAAATCAAATTTAGTTGTGAATCTCAAGGTACCAAGTTCTGGAAAATTTCCATTGGCTTCAGATAACATAAATTGAAACTGGGCAATCTCTCTCTCTCTCTCTCTCTTTCTTGGTTGCATCACAAGTGAAGTGGGACAATAGTCCCAGGCTTCCACATACATGGACAGTATGTTTTCTGGAACACAGTGAAGAACTAGAGGGAACATCAGATGCTATCCCCCATTCGTAGCTTCATTTATCCAAGGTCTGAATATGCACACAAATTTTATCTATACAAAATCCTGCAACATGATTACTGAATTCTGAAAAAAGATAGGTTTTCCCATTCCAGGTAGAGAGTCTATACTTGTCCTTTTATGTTTGTTATGTTCTAATATTTTGATGAACACTTACATAAATCACAAAATGTCTTAAAATTGATGAGACATTTAATGATATTTTATACTGAATGATCATACTAGAAGGGGCAAACAGGCCACATGAACAGAGCAAATTTATGTTCAAAAATACACATAAACCTAAGGTTGTACAAAACACTCTAAATATGGTGTAATTGCATGACTTAATTCTAAATTCACCATTTTGTGTGAGGCACATATATGTTAGGCTAGTTTAGCTAGTTTTGTCCTATTTTAGGCCAAAAGCTGCAGTTATCATTCACCAGCTACTTATCTTGGACTGGAATATTGGCTACTGAACTGACTTAGCACAAACAGTTTGTAAAACACAGCCAGCCAAATGTAATATATGTAAAACTGCATGATGGAATTCTGTTTCTTTAATAAGATACAATTTATAGACCTAGGGCTGACTTAAACACATATGTACATCACACACTATTCAAGTACTCAATTATTAACATCTGATGATTTGCAATTGAGTGTGTGACGTTTCTGTATGAAAAAGCTTTGTATTTGATGGGATTGACTTGTTTGGAGGTATTTGATCAGTGACGGCTGTTTCACCTGTGTCGTTTACTGAACAACTATGAATAGATGTACACATTCATTCTTACTACAGAATACATCCTAAAGCAGTAGAAAATTTCAAACAATGACACATAGAATTAAAAAGTGCAATTTAGTTGTCAACTTATTTAAGATCCAAAGAACACAATTCACTGAGAAAATGTATGCTTTGCAAGTCTAATTGACTGACAAATTAAATATATTCATTATATGAGGGTAACAGTTTTATACACTTTTTTCTGTATAAATAGCAGCTGTAAGGTAGCATTAACAGGATTATGGAAGGATAAGGGAATTTAAAAATAATTCCTTCCTTTCCTTGGTCCAATAAAGATTACTCATGAGAAGCAGACAGTTTTACTTCAAAGGAATCTCCCACTGGCATCAGTGAAAGCTTCCATTTTCTGTTTAACATAATTCTGATCAAGTTTCTCTATAGCTGTACTAGGACACAAATATAGCTATAGCAGAGTAATCCATTTATTCATTTAAGTAGGTCTTGCAAGAATTATTTTTCAACAAACTGTGCCCATATTTGCTAAAAACAGACACTTTTCAGAATCATATAATTAAGTAGTTTACAGAAATAAACAAAGAGTAAATAACACAATCATTTCAAAAAGAACAATGAATATAAATCACTACATTTGAAGATGACATTTTATGCACTATAAATTATGACCCATGTTAATAGTGAACCAAATAAATATTCACTTCCTTGCATTTTAAAAAAATAAAGCACTAATACATTTTATAAGTCTATAATGACTAGCAGCACAATGAAATGGTGCTAGGAGTATGAGAAGTTTGTTAGATTGGAACTCAATATAGAACCATTCCTTATTGAAGGGATAGGGTAGACCCAGGCAAATTTCCTCCATATGACTCTCTACAGAGTAAAAAATATGTTTATTACCTTGATCTATCAAAGGCAATCTTAGTATTAGTATGATGTTGATCTGGAGTCCACATATGCCAAAATGTATCATTTTTGCAATTCAGTCGCTATGTGCCTGGCACAATTTTTTTCTTTTAAAAAAGCAGTGGTTTGGTTGGCATACCTGCTTGGGATGTTAATCCAGATTTTATCTGCCTGATTTCAAGACAAGTCATATGTAGGCCCCTGCATTGGGTTCTGAATTTGTTCTCAGTGCCAAGACTTAAATTAATTTATTTTGCATTGCATGAACCTATGGCTACAAGTGCAACCTTCAGTCCAATAACACTGTAAGAAGGAATGAGGTTGCTAACCAGGATGGGCAACCTGCCACAAGCAAATTCCCAGCCCTATTCTTGCAGCTTCCATAATCCCTCGCTAAGCCACCTTTTGGTGGATTTCATCTTTTTTTATTTTTTTGCCTCAGCAAGCATAGACTATAGGCTTACAAAATTTCCATAGAGTTTAATTTACCCCCACTTGTATAGATCTAATTTTTAAAGAGATCTAAAATGTAATGTCTCCCTCTGATTGGCATTTCAATATAATTGTTACTTTCCCTTGTGGCTTTCAAAGGCTGAAGAAATGCATATCAGCAGCCCTCTTTAGCTAATCTCTGCTTTAAAGTATAGGTCCACTATAAAAGGAAAGACTTACAACAAGCTAAAGTTTATTGCTGCAGCTTTAACTTCTGGTATAGGCATTTAGAATTGAACAGATTCACTTGGTTGTGACTTATAGCATTTTCATAAGAGCTAAAATGCAGAATAGGGGCTGTATATAATTCAATGCCATCTTGGTTATTACCTTTATTCCATCAGACTTTTGCACCTTAATACAATCAGAATTGACTTTCTCTTTAAAATTATTCACTACAATCAAAGACAATTCCATAAATAACATTGTTAGGAAATGTTAACACAGTTACAGACAAGACAGTAACAGTCTAGTGGGATTGTAATGCAGCACAAATCCAACTAAAACAAACACACATACACAAAAGTCATAAACATACACAGAACCTTGGCATTCCTTACAGATACTTGCTTTACCTTGATTAGATTCCCCTACTGAACATCTCTGAGTATCTTTGTCTAAGCCTTACAAATTAAATGTGTGAGTTCTGATCATTTTAAAGTCTAGACAGAAGTCCTTTTTTATGGGTACACTTTTTTTGGGAAAGACATTTTAAGAAATATCATCTGAAAATTAAAAACTTATGTAGCCCAAACCACTTGAGGCAAATCTTTAGGAGAATCTGTGAAGAACTTGGGATATATATATAACATTACATCTGCTTGTGCTATACTATCTTTCTCCCTTTACTATTTTTTCCCATGCTCCCATGTATTCCCAAATGTGCTCTAGAGATTTGCATGGGGAAAAGGATTTTGGTTTCAAAAAGAATAATCTATCCCACCATCCATTCCACTGCAGGAAGCCAGTGCTGGCTATAACCTTTTTTCTAATTATACTCTTTACAATTATAGGGTAGCTCTTTTTATATATATCAAGGTTGTAGAAGCCATGCTTACATTACCATGATTTGAAAAAAAAGAAATAATACAATTTAATAAAAATGTTTAGTGTGAACTATTTTAATGAGGCTAAAAAAACCCATCCAATCCCACGTACCTTTTATGAAAATAAGAATGGAGATGGTGATTAATATAGAGCAGGGGTCTTCAAACTTGGCCTTTTTATGACTTGTGGACTTCAACTCCCAGAATTCCTTAACCAGTGTGCCTGGCTGAGGAATTCTGGGAGCTGAAGTCCACAAGTCATAAAAGGGCCAAGTTTGAATACCCCTGATATAGAGTTTCAAGTAAAAAAAAATACATTCAGCAAATACTTTGTTTAAATGAAAGTGCTTTGCAATCGTGGCCAGGATCACTGTCTAGCAGAAACCCCTGAACAAACTGGAGTTTCATTTCAAATTCCACTTATTAAGTCATCTGTCAAATTCTCACAGTCTTTCTTTATATAATTGTCACTGTGGCTGGGCATAAGTGGAAACAAGAAGCCACTCAACCATCCTTTTGCAGTACCTTGGTACCCTCCTTCCCATGGCAACAGAATCTCATATCTTGTTTGGCTAAGGATGAGCACAAACTAGAGATTCATGTCTCTCTAGCATTGACTGATGTGCATTGAATCCTAGTTGTATATTTTCAGATAGGATATCCAAGGTACAGAAAGCAATATTTATTAATCAAGGTGCATGATAATTGGCATTATGGCTACTTCTTGTCACATAAGTACCTTTAAGGTGTTAGAAGAGAAAGATAGGAGCTAGGTAGATAGGATAGTAACATTAAGAAACTTTACTGTGATCTAGACCATCAGTTTGAAAACCTTAACCCTCTCCCAATAACTTTATTACGTTCATACTGTTAGAAAGCTCTGGCAGAATGGAATGCAACTTGTCCTAGGTCACAGAGTAAATGAAAGCTGAATTCCAGTAGCAGGGGTCTTGGGCTAGTTAGTTGTCTTTTAGTAGCCTAATTTCTATACACACAGCAGTTAAACTCTTTTAGTAGAGAAAGAAATATTCTTTGTTTTAAAAAGAATTGAAATTACATTATTAACTGTGATGTGATGTTATTAGGAGCTACAGCATCTTTACAGTCTTAAGAACCAGAGACATGCTCAGTCTGAAATTAAGTCTGATGTTTGCATTCAAGTAAAACTGTTCTGCTTTGTCCTGCTTTTCCTTCCATCTTTGCCTGTTCCTGGCTCTATTATCAACACAAAGTTATCAAATAACTTTGTGCAGCTGAAGGTTGCAATCATTTAAAGATTATAAGAGCATCCAGCCCATTGCTTGCATCTGTCCCTCTGAACTGTAGCTTATGGATAATGGTATAGCGAAGTTGCATTTCTGAACTAAAATACATAGGTTCATTTTGGAATGAATGCTAGATTTTTTTTTAAATCACATTGACTCCCTTGCCCATTGACCCAAGGGGCTGGGGGCAGCTCTTTCATAGATTAACAAGCCAACTCCGAAGGAAGGAAAGACAGGAGCACATGAATGCCTTATTAAGCTATTTATGCAACTTTCTTTTACTGAGAATCAGGATTTGGTCCATGTTCTAGTCAGCCCAGCATTGTTTGGGGAGAAAAAACCCTGTAAACTGAATTAATTTACAAAATCATAGATTTCATGATATAACAATGACAGATTTTGTTCTATAAAATTCAGCTTTGCTCATAAATAAACAGCAGCAGTTAATGGGATTACATGTAAAAGACAATGAAATGTTTCCATTATACTCAATGAAAAGTGAAACAACTGGAAACGAAATCTAAAGTGTGTGGACTCAGCTCTTTTAAAAGAAATTACAAAATGTAGTATGTGACATCAGAAGGACTGCAGACCACAGATTTTTGTTTTCAAAAATAGTATCATTTGTCATGACAGTATATGATAGGCACAAGGGAAAGAATCAAATGGAGTCATTCCCGAGAAAAACTTATTGCTAAAGCCACAGTATCACTTGTAAATAAGTAAGATGACTGCATGGGTTTGGAAATAATGACATCCATCAGCTTGTTTTCAGATTACTAATGAACTCTGTAAAACCATGTTCATTTTCTTTGCAAAAATGATGGCATTTTTGTTTTATCTCTTATCACATTTTAGCCAATGAGAACAACTCAAAAGAGAACTTGAAATTTCACAGTAAAACAGAGAAATAACTGGAGCAGATTTAAAAGGGACAAAAAGAAAAAGAAAAAATAATAAGAATATGCATCAGAATTGGACCATTTTAAGGGCAGGCTTAGACTTCCTTACAAAAGAGAACAGCCTACCAGAAAGTGAGCACTTATTCATGAAAAGCCCATTCAACTTCCTACAGGTTTTGCAGTTTCTTCTATGGAATTTTATATATAATATATATATATATATTTAGAAATATCAAGAATTGTGCTATTAAGTGCAGATTTAGGCATCAGTCCTCTTCTGTACAGCCCAAAAACTCTGACCGTAAAGTGATTCTGCCATACCACGACCAGGGGAGGATCCTTATGTGCCGTGCATAGATTGGAGGATCAATAACGTTCTTTCTGTGAGTATCATTGTCAAAGTTTCCCTGGAAAACCTGAAAGGTAATCAGCAAGATCTAGTTATAAAAAATACGTAGTGCACAAAACAAATAAATATATTCACTTCAAGGATGTTATATCGTTTGCCCTCATAAAGGATGTTTTGCCACATGAAAGAAAAGTTACCCTAGAAAGAAATTATTCTATTTTTAAATAGATATTTGGCTTAATGGGAAAAACTTCATGCACCATTGAAAATTAATGTCTATTAATTTTAGGGTCTATTAGGGAGCAAATCCTTCTAAATTAAGGAAGATTTATTCTTAAGATAAGTATGCTGAGTGGTTTTACAGGTATCTACAATCACAAACCCTTCTCTCATCAGATTTGACCAACTGATCAACTGTTCTCTAACAGCTATAATACCTTAAATGCAAATAAATAAAAGTCCATTATATTTTATTATTAAGAAAATTGTTGCTCAAAACATCACTAAATACTCATAGACTGTTTAAATCAGTCAATCATTACATTAATGTTATTATGAACTTTTAGATATATTTTATGTGTGGGTGCTTTGTGTCTCTCAGTTTGGTTGTTTAATTACTAAGGTTTAATACCCAGCTAGCTAATACCATCAATTCTAGTGAATGTGGTATTTGCTCCCTGTGCATATACAGTTGCTTTACACGCCAGTATTGGTGAAGATGGGATTTTCTATCTGATACTGGTCGACAAAGCGTGCTTTCATAGGCATTCAGAAAGAACAGCTGTTCCTTTGCTTCTCCCATTTGCCTGCTTTCTAAAGTGTTTGATGTCTATATGTGGTACAATAGAAGAAAATGTATGTAGCTTGGGGTTGAACTGTGGAGTCTTTGGTGTTTTGATATTGTGATTGATATTGATTGTGCTATTATTGATGTTTTAAATTTATCAATATACTGTAATTACTTTCTAGTTGGTTGAATGCATCAAACATGTTGGCATGAAAGACAGTCTTTAGATTAGGGATTAAACTATAGCTCACAAAAAATTGCATGTTGGGCTGAAATTGAATAGTCTTGAAAATGTATAAGAACTGACCAGTGTTCTTACTGTTGGAAGCAAATGTTGTACTTGGCAGAAATACAACTAAAGCTGAGAAGTTGGAGTACAACCTCTCTGTCTTATTTAAATACATCAGGGAAAGCTTCGATTCACCAAAACCATATTGGAGGCAGGGCATAGAAAAGATTGCAATCTGGAATACAAGTGCTAAAAAACATGAAATGAAATAAATAAAAATGCATAGCTGTTAAATTTGTGAAACTAAGGGAATGGAGAAGGATATAAGAAATCTGAATGAAGAAAGACTGACCTTGTGGAGTCAATATGAAGAGTACATGAAGGGATATGAAACTGTAGGGATACGAAACTATAAATTATAAGGCTCACATAAGGAAAGTAGGAACTTGTGTCATAAGAATTGTTGTTATGTACATATGAAACTAAACATTCAGGGGCTGGTGACAGTTATGTATGGTGAGGATGGAAGAACAACAGGTGAAGGTTTTTTGGGTTTTTTTTTTAAAAAAAGAACATTCTAAATGAATGCTATCCAGAAAGAAAAGTCATTCTGTTTGGTAACATGAATAGATGGGGCCAAGTGAATTATTGGGACATTCAGAGACCAAGGAAGGAATGAGAATTGTTTTCGATATCTGGTTAGGAAAACATTAGTTTCAAATGTATGTATTAATCAGTCTTTTTAGGCTTACAATGTCAAAGGAATATAAATTTAAAAGCATCACTATTTTGGCAGTTAATGAATGAAGTGGATAGTGGATAGACAGTGGATAGACAATGGCTAAAATGATGATGAAGACAAGAATGTGCAATGTTCTCTTGGTTTTTAAATATATTCATGGATAAATACATAAGAAATACTTGTGGCAATTTTAGAGGCATGTTTGTCAAGAAGATAAATTTGTGTGTGGAACTGATTTTCAGAAAACATGCAAAGAGACATGGATTTGAAAATTGAATCTATCGAAGTCTGAGTGTCATTGATTTGAGAATGGACCAAACAATTGAAAGTTATAAAACTATGGTTAAAAAAAAACTAGAGTAGGATAATATTTGTAGAGTATTTAGATGTACAAACACTGGTGGAAAATTAGAGGTTTGTTAGGAGAAATGAATGCTTCTTGATTGAGGGGAAAATGACAGTAACCTGTATAAAAGTGAGCTTCTACCCACTTTATTGTAGGTAAGTGAGGAATAAATTGAAGACAGTAGAAAGAGGTTATTTAAGAAGTATGTGTGGCAAAACAATAAGAGCTAGACTCCTAAATGCATGTGAACTGAATGATAAAATAAAAGGAAGGGGAAAGTAACACAGAAAGTTTTTGAGGTGCTTTGTTCGTATAGGGAGAATTAATAAGGATCAAATCACAAAACAAATTCATAGACAAAGAATGAATAGGTTGAGATAGTTATAGTTTGATGGAGTATGTATCTAATAAAAATGTTTGAAAAGAGAGTTAAGAAGTTTACAATCAAAACTGTGAAGTGAGTATAGAGACATGGTGGAAGCAAGGATGGGTTGCAAGCAGTGGTGGGATTCAAATATGTGAACAACCGGTTCTCTGTGTGGATGCCGTTTCCGGAAGTCCATTCTGGGCCTGAGTAACAAAAAATTAGCTATTGGTTCTGCCGAAGTGGTGCGAACTGGCTAAATCCCACCACTGGTTGCAAGGATAGAAACATGAAAAGTATCAGTGTACTTGACATTTATTTGTTTTTGTTTCTCGTCTGATATCTTTAATTTCTTTTCCTCACTACTTCTTATTCTTTTTGTGTGTGCTTTGCAGGACATTGTTTTCTTTAAAAGAGAATGGCAAGTATGCACTATCAAACAATGCTCCCATAAAATTACTAACATACAGGAATTGCAGTAAGTTGTGGAAATTAGTGAAGCTGGTACAAACTTGCAGAAGGATGCCATGAAAAGGAAAGAAATGATCAGAGTGCTTTGATTGTGGTGAGTGGATGGGAGAAGAGTTTGAGACCAAGAAAAAGAGAAGCACTTGTAAAAGATACCCAGAAATAGGTGCGGCCTGGCAGAACTGAAAAGCTGAGAAACAGCCAATCTGGATTTGGTTTAAGGCCAGAGAGGAAGAGATGCAAGAGGAATTATGTGGAGGTAAGAGGGGGAGAGTGGAAATGGCTCCTTGAGCAAGTAAGAGTCTAGAAAGTTTGGTCAATATTATATGGAGGAAGGGGGAGATGACAAAACAACATAAAAACAAACAGAGTTCGTCACCCTCTAGACTTTCTTTTTAACCACACCCTGTGGACACTCCCATCCATGAGACTTTTGTAAGGCAATTAATGTGTTTGAGTTATGTGGATTTGTGTGTGTGTGTGTGTGTGTGTGTGTGTGTGTGTGTGTGTGAGAGAGAGAGAGAGAGAGAGAGAGAGAGAGAGAGAGAGAGAGAGAGAGAGATACAACCCAGCATTAGAGCTGGGGAGGGTATGGTGAGGGAATTCATGCCCATTGAATTCAATAGCGATTTTTGTTTCAAGTTCCTTTTGTGTACATCCATCTGATAACGGATATGGCACAAGAAGAAGAAGACATGTATTTTTCCAATACTTTCTCTGGACTGCATGGTTGTTACTTTAATGCAAATTGCCAAATACATATACAATTTGGTTCTGGATCATGTAACACAATAAGGGTATGCTGTCTGTTCATAAGCGGAAATGTCCTCAATTTTTTTGGAAATATGAAGGTAGGATGGAGTCCCTTACGCAACTGTGAGCTAGTTGGGGAAATGTTAGCATGCTTAGTTTTAAATAGATAAAAGAGAGAGATTGATAGCAATACTATGATGGAAGTTTCTCCAGAGATAATTTCAGAGATAAGCTCAGAACTAAGAAAACAGTTTTACACTTCCACCCATGAAATGGCATGGATTTAAAAAGAGATATTGATAGAAGGCATTCCCACCACCAGCAAAACAGAACATGTATGTAATGTCTGTAGCTCCCTGAAATATTTTACTGCTTTTATAATTTAATTACCTTTAATGATGCTTCAGTAAAGGGCATAATTTTGCAAGGAGATAATAAGGAAAAATATTGTTTATGTGCACCTTTGGAAAGCTGAGGCGATATTTTATCACTAGCATGCAGCTTGGAGATTTTTCTAAAAAAGCTGCTAATGAATGAAATGACATCTCTCCCAAAGAAATATATGTTAATAAGGTAATTGTTTTCAAACAGCAAAACAGACTGATTCAATGTAAATGTCTGCATGATATACAGGTCACATTTAGGCTTCATTTGCTAAGGTGGGATAAGCTAATGAGCAGAAGTATATTCCTTTTCCTTCTTGCCAGGTGATTGCAGAAGGGTAACCACATAAGCATCAGCCCCAAAGTGGAAATTAATTGTTAGAAAAAAATGAAGGGTGAATAATTGTGATGATAAGGAATTACCAGGTCAAACATGTGAGTTAAATGTAGAAAATTATAAAGACTAGGTGTACCAGAAAGTTTTTTGAAATATAAATATTTTATTTATTTATCAGACCATTTTACATAAATTTGTATAGAACAAACTTAGAACAGTTAATATGTGCAACAGATTACCTGGGAAGTTCTGGGAAGACATAAGAGGCAATATGGAAATGGAAGTACAAAAAAAGAATCTTCAAATTTCCCCAAAGAGAAAAATATCAAATGTTAATTTATTTGTTTGTTTTTCACATTTCTGAACTGCCCATCTCCTTCTTAGAGGGATCCTGGGTAGTTTACCAAAAAAGATAAACAATATAAAATAGTATATAATAAAATTAAAAATTTAGGAGGAGGCAAGAGTGACTAAATACTATTAAAATTAGTTAAAAGGTGAGAGGAGGACTATTAGGGGATTAAGCAGCCCCACACCTGGGCTTCCCACACAGGACCCCTTTTCAGAAGGCCAGGAAACTGGGGGCCTGCCTCAATTCCAGGGGAAGAATATTCCATAGGGCAGGGGCAGCAGCAGAGAAGGTTCTCTTTCTAGATCCTGTTAGTCAGAGTTTATTAACTGACAGAGTTTACCACATACCTTCCCTGCCTTCAATTCAGAACAAACAGTCATGATACCTATGAAAGGATGTAGAATAATAGTCTAGAACAAGAAGAATATCATACAGTAATTGAATAATACCATTACTACTAATAATGACCATAATCAGAAAATAATTTTTTGACATTGGAACACCGAACAAGGATTTATTCAGAACTTATCCAATGAAGGAAGAATTTATCCATTAAAAAAGAATTTATCTAGACTCAAATGTCACTGAACAACAAGGGATGCAGAACTAGAGGAGATTCAGAAAGAAATTGTGAAGACCTAGAAACAATGGTAGAATAGTAAAAAACTCAAATAACAACAATTGCAAATATAAAAGAAAAAGCTGATATGAACGACGAAATGATAAGTTAGAAGAAGCAACAGTAAAAGTCACTACAGAATCAGTACTGAAACAACCTATGAACCAACCCTCCCAGTTGGGGGTAAAATCACGAACAGCAATATAATTGAAATGCCAAACATCAGGAGCCATTAGGACAGAGCCTATATGTATCTGGGCACATTACAATTGATAAAATCAAGCATGGACTAGTTAAAATGTGATTAGTAAAGAATACATCCAAAAAGTGAGAAAAGTGCTAAAGACAAAAATAAATGGTAGAAAAACCTTCAAAGCCATCAATACCTGGGCCATATTATAATATGATACACTGCTGGAATTATTAAATGGACACAAGCTGAACTAAAAAACAAGAAAGTTAATGACTATTCACAATGCATTACATCCTTCTGGTGATATTGATAGATTACATGTGCCTCTCAGAAATAGAGGAAGAGGTTTACTTCAGATCAAACTATCAAAGAAGAAAAGCATGCATAGGCTGATTGCATAAAAGAAAGCCAAGAACAAGCATTGATGCAAGTTAAAAATTGGAACTTATAGAAGGTGCAGGAAACAAAACATGAATATCAATATAATGAAAACAAGAACAGAATGCTGGCAAGGAAAAAGATTACACGGTCAATTTCTATAAAAGACTGAGGGGACAGTAGAGAAAGATAAACTATGGCAATGGCTTACATACTGGAACATTAAAAGTAAAATTGGAAGGCTTGATTTTGGCTGCTTAAGAACAAGTTATGTAAACTAATGCAATTAAGAACAGAATCAAAATCTGTCAAATGATTCAAAGTGCAGATTGTGCAAAGAGGCTGAAAAAATAGTAGATCTTATGCTCAGTTTATGCAAAAGGATTACACAATCTTTTAAACAATGACATAATATAATCACTGGAACATCTGTAAAATTTGTCATGTACCAGTGACAAAAAAGTGACTTGAAAATTTGTTGAAAATGAGCAGCTTAAAATATTGCAAGAATTCTGAATACAAATTGATAAACGTGGCTCAAAACTAGGGTTAAAAAGAAATGAGCATAGATAACTGATGTGGTCAGGAGATAGTAGAATAGAAGACAAAGAATTCAAGTATCAAGATCTGAAAATTGAAATTGAAAGATTATGGCATAAACTGACTGTGGTGGTCCCAGTGGTGGTCCCACTGGGTGCCACATTAAAAATCTTGGATGCCACTTAGAAAATCTGCATATTGACAAAATTTCCATCTATCAATTATAAAAAGCTACACTGCTTAGATCCACTCATACTGATACATCATAACATCCTAGGTTTTTTGAAAGAATGCAAATCAAGTGCTGGTAGTTGCGATTTCACATTTTTGTGCATAGCACCTTGGATGTAATCCCAAAATATCTGGACCACCACTGAACAATACCGACATCACCACGAATCCATTGCAAAAAGCAACCTTACTTGGATTGGTTTACATTGTGCAGTAATACTTTTAACCTCAAATAACATGTGCCTATTTCACGTCCTTGGGAAGAATTTGATAGGTGGATAAAAATATGAAATCCAGTCTAAACTCAATTGTGATCTACTGTGTGTGACTGTGTCTATATGACTAACCAATAGTAATAATAAGGTCAGTACCTGGAGACAGCAGAATAGAAAAGAAAGAACAAAATAATCACAAAATACAAAGATCTGCAAATAGAAGTAGAATGACTGTGGCAAAAGAAAGCAAAGAAAGTGCCAGTAGTAAAAGAGTAAAGTAAAATTATGAATTATTATTACATATTAGGAAGAGAAAAATAACATCATGATGCATGATTACTAAAGTTATAGATGAGAGTGCGGGAGTGAAAGTAGTAGAGTTTGTCTTCTTGGGCTGAAAAAGAGACAAAGATGTGCTGGAATAGTGAAGAGATTAATGTTAGGGGGAAGATGATGAACTCATCATGAACAACAAGAAAATTTCAGTAACAACAAAGATTGTAATAGTTAAAGACCTTTATGTACAGTTTTGAGACTTGGATGTTGAGAAAAACTAAGAGAAAGAAGATGCCTTCACATTATGGATTTGGATATGGCTCATACGGATATTATGGGCTGTAGGAAGAACCAATTATTCCTTAGCCAAATACTGACTGGCTGCTTTCTTGAAATGATATTTAGCAAACAGAAGCTCACATATTTTAGACATGTGCATTATGTGTCACTGTTTAATCCTTCTCTTAAGATCTGTTTGGCACCAATCCTACTATCCTTTAGAAAAACTTTAAACTTGGCTTTTCACACAGGCCAGAAACAGATTTGCAATTCTGCTTGATTGATGATAGGTAGTAGAATGTTCTTGTTTGTGTATTTTCCCAATGCACTGATATTTTTTTGGATTTGATTGTGAATTGTTATTTTAAATATTGCATGCTACCTTAAGTCTCTTTTGATTTACCCCATTATGCATCTATTTCATTATGAATAAAATGATAAATTATGGGATACAAGTGATTTAAGGATTAGAAAATTTATGCTGGCAAAGCTGCGGGAAATAGAAGAAAGGCAAGAAAATGGTAAAGAAGAGAGACAGAAATAGAGAATGTCCTTGGAAAAATAGCATAAGTTATTCCCAGTGAGTCAAACTAGCAAGTTAAATAATTAAATTAGAAATTGTCACTCATTTCTTGTGCCGGTCAATTGTTCTGTCTCCTTGTCCTGCCTCAACACATCAAAATTCAAGCCTAAAATCTCTGGACAAGGACATGAAATAATGTTTAGGAACATATTTATAGCAAGCTATTATTCTAATTTGGCCTGGAAAGTAATATTTTTAAATTCTATATGGTAGATTAATTAAATGGTTGATTTTTTTTTAATAGCTAAATATTACAGCATGGCCTAGCATCTGTCATAGCAATCTTTCCTGGATGATTTAATAAAAATCCAAGGTGAATAATATAAACTGAATAGTTCATGCTGTCTGAGGACAATGTAGTAGAACAACAAAATAAATCAAAGCATTACAATGATACTGAAAATTAATGAACCAAAATTTATTTATTTATTTCTCACCTTTATTATTTTAATAAATAAGTCAAGGCAGCTTTATGCTTAATATTCCTCCTTCCTCCTATTTTCCCCACAACAACCCTGTGAGATGGGCTGGGCTAAATAAGAATAACTGACTTAAAATCAGTCAGTCAGCTTTAGAATTTACAATCTCCTGGTTTCTAGCTTGGTGCTTGAACCACTAAGCCAAACGGGGTCTCAAAAGTAGTGAGGAAAAGTCCCTCATTAAGGAAGATGGTCAGAAATGTGAAAAATAAATAAACAAATAAATATTTGGTCTGGTTTTTTTTTTATAAAGATGTATCATTTCAAATTGTATGTAAAGCAGAACCCCTGCCTGGAAACTTGCAATTTTTAGAATTTTACTGTGCAGTTTGCTAGTGCACAAAAATTATGTATTAAAGTATGAACACCAAAATTGATGGTATATTTGGAAAGAAAGTACAAATGTACATATTAATATATACCAAAATGTATATATTTAGAGACATGTATTTGACTTTATGTCAAATAGGGGGACTAATGTGGAAATAGGCTGAAATGAACTTATCCATCAAGAAAATGAGAAACAGAACAAAACCAAAAGTGACATAGCCATCCATCCTTATTTATTAAATAACAAGGTGCCCTTGTAAAACAATGAGATGCTCAAGGTATTTTGATAACAATCTTTCTCAGAGACTCAGGACTATTTTCTGTTATCTTGGTGTCATATAATAGTACCAAAAGGAAACAAGTTACAATCTGATATCTTTTTTCCAAAACTACTTTGAAGTTGCACTTTTAAAAAATTCTTTCCTTGTACATGGGACTGCATCCTTTGATTTTTTTTTTCATTGCAATGCCATGATACCATTAGTTGAGAATAAGTATTAACACAGACTTGAAATCTTGCATTTAACATAAACTAGTGTAATATTACAGGGCTCCTGTTAGGATGTTAGAAAGTTATAGGATACAATTATATAGTTGGGCTTAATTTTTTGGCTCTATAATTTAAAAATAAAAGATAAGGTTTACTTTGGATTTTAAAAGTATTTAAACAATTTAATAAAAATAACATTTTCTTTAATAGTCAGGTTCCATTCAAATTATGAGGAAATTTAGGAAACTCGGTCTGTTTAATTGCCTAGCATAAGGTTGTTTGAAATGCACCCTTTATTTTCCAATTATAGCTGTGGGATGCAACTACTTCTTTGCAGTAGTTACAATGATCTCCAGCAGAGCAAAGTTTCTCCCCCCCCC
>NW_015386393.1:63154-86734 GCF_001527695.2 Protobothrops mucrosquamatus | reverse complement strand
ACAGATGACTGTCCAATCTTCACTGAACACGTCTAATGAAGGGGACTCATGACATCTCTTCTTAACTGGTTTTACTATTGCCAAGTCTGCTTTTGTGTCATATCCATTATTTATATCCTGCATACTGGGAAGAAAAATGTTTTGGTCTTTTTTCTGAGTATTTAATGGGTGTTTTTATGTATCACTTTAGTTTTCTTTTCTTAAGACCAAAATACCCAAGGCTTTCAATCTGTCCTTGTATAACTTTAGTTTTTCCAGTCCCTTGATATCTCTTTCACTTTTCCTTTAAAAATATCAAAACATGTTATATGAGATTTTAAGATAGTTTTTAATACAAGTAATTTATAGTATGTGGTATGATCTCATATGCCAGATCTGCATCTTGTCCAAACATTTACATTACTTCCCATAGCTATATGTCAGGGTGGGAGCGGAGAGTTAAATAATATAACACTTATTTAAAACCCAAAATATACAGTACATGTACTATCATGCACTTAAAAAAAATCCAAATATTTGGCACTAAAATTGCTGTAGATTTGTCTGAAATTCTGCATGACAATACTCTGCCAGGGCAATGCTACTATATTTGCCAAATGCAACTATACTTGCTATATTTCGATTTTTTTTAAGCACATGATAGTACATGTACTGTACATTTGGGTTTTAAAGTCATACTACATACTATAAATTACTTGTATTAAAGTTTACCTGAAAATCCCACATAACAATGTTTTGAGATTTTTAAAGGAAAAGTGAAAGAGATATCAGTGCAGCTATAGTAACATGTTATAAAATTGCAGGCATTTCTGACTTTCTTATCATTGCCTTATATTTCCAAATCCTGGTTTCAATTTGATTGTAAATATCAATATGTGGTATCTGAAAGGGGTCAAGTCAAATCAGGTTATTTTAGAACTGCTGAACAGGGATAAAAAATAAATCTTGTGGATAACAAACTTGTCAAACTTCCCATGTGTAAAGAAAGGTAAGAAGTAAATTAGCTACCGGTTCTGCTGAAGTGGTGTGAACCGGCTAAACCCCACCACTGTACATCCCCTGTACATAATACATTGTGTTGAGTTTTCCTCCTCCAGCACATTCATTCTCTGTTTGCTACATCCCAAGAACACTGGGAAAAGATTTGCAATAATAAGAATTTATTTCATGTGATGTACCATGATTATTTTCCTCTCAAATCACAGATTGCAGTAGATCTTTAAAAAGATTCGTTTACCTCGTATGATACCATTTTCAAGCCCTGAAACTGCAGTGATCTACTGACCTCTAGTTGAGAAAAGCAAGATCACCATTTAACTCAGTTTTTTTCTTCTAAAATATATTTTTCTCCAAGATAGTTTCAACGATTTCAGAGATTTCCACTCAGTGCAGGTATAAAAACAGCATTCATGTGTATTCTGTTTTCAAACCACTTTAAATGAACATGAAAAACAACATTCTAACGGTATCTTTTAGTAGTTTCATTGGTCTGTATTCTCTGGGGATCCGAGTAACAATTTAAACATGAAAACCTGGCAGTTTGAAACAGCAGGTGTTACATACACTTATATTTACATTGCTTCCACTGGAAAGTGTGCAACTGAAGTTCAGCCATAACAGTATCAGTTATCTCTCCCTCTCTCTCCCTCCCTCTCTCCCCCTCTCTATCATCTATAGCAGTGTTTCTCAACCTGGGCAACTTTAAGATGGATGGACTTCAACTCCCAGAATTCCCCAGCCAGCAAAGCTGGCTGGGGAATTCTGGGAGTTGAAGTCCATCCATCTTAAAGTTGCCCAGGTTGAGAAACACTGATCTATAGCTATAGCTATCTATCATCTATATCTATACACACACACACACACACTCACATGTACATACATATACACACAGCTGTTCATACATGAACACATACAAATCGCACACACGTATTCACATGTGTGTTTTATCTCTATGCCTCCTTAATCCCTACCTTTCACTGACTCTTTCTGAAGAATGAATGGCTCCCTCAACTAAGGGCTACTTCACTGAGCTTTGGGTGCTCACAGAGATCTGTGAACTTGGATGGGGGGAAAAAATCACAACTTAATTTTCACTAACCTCTAATTGAAATTTAGCTTTTTATTCAATAACATATGTAGACAAGATAATTGATCGCCTCTAGACTCTGTTGTTTTTGACTTAATAAATCTCTAAAATTATCATAGAATTGTAATTATATCTAAAATTATTATATCCTAAAATATTGTCTGGTTATTAATAAAGTACCACATATATTATGTACTTGTTATTTTTAAATATTTTGATAACTGTATTGGATAATAACTGATTTCAGTATGTATCTATGTATTTTATTATATGCATTTAAATTCATTTTTTCCTGAGAAAGTGCTCATAGGTATGACCAGACTCCAAAAAAACAAAACAAAAAACAAAAGCATAAGGAGACACAGAGACAAACCTGGCCAGGCTTTCAAAATTCTGTTATTCTAATTTACTACAATCAGCAGCATCCCTGGCATCCCTGCTGTGATTTCTTGTTTCCTGACCTTGAGCAGCTTTTAATGAGTAGGACAGTGTCAATGCTTTTTTAAAAAACAGATTCTTTGAATTATATTTTTTTAAAAATAATGTTATGTTCTTTGAGATATACTGGTACAGAAAACAGCAAAGCACCAGCTTCTTACATTACCTTTATTTACAAAAATTCCTCTGGGTCTCACAACCATGTAAGCAATCTTTCAGCAGAAGAATGAAGAGGTCATCAGAGTTCATTACGTCATTTGGAATGTGTCCAGGTGTTTACAAAAAGGGCAAAGATATTGTGGACATTAAAGGAAAATATATCACACTGACAAGAAAAGTAGGCATTGCCGATGCCATGGTTTTCTTAGTTATTAGACATGGCTATGAAAGCTGGATCATCAGAAAGGCTAAACAAAGAAAAAATGATTTCTGTGAATAGTAGGCTGGAAAAGAAAACAGTTGAAAATACCTTGGACTACAAGAAGAACAAATAATTCAGTACTAGATGAAATAAAACAAGAGTGTTCACTGCAAGAACTAAAAATAAAATGCAATATTTTGGAAACAAAATGTGGCAAAAATCAATGAAGAAGAACCTAATACTTAAAAAAAGAGAAAACAATGAAGAAAGAGGCTGATGGAAGGCAAAGTATATAACTGAAAATAAACACCAAAAGTTATAAGAACTCAAGTAGTTACTGACACTTGTATTGAAATTATGTCCGCTAGATCACAAAGTGTTCAAAGCTCCTAAACCAGCGGTTCTCAACCTATGGGTCGTGACCCATTTGGGGTTGATTGACCATTTCACGGGGGTCGCCAAGCAAGGCTGTCTGCCATTTTTTTCCCCGTTTCCAGCGGGTGCCTTGCCTCCCTTGAGCTGGGCCAGCTGGTGGTCGGCCTGCTCCGTCTCTGCTGCTTTTGCCAGCTATGCCTCGGCCGGGGCAGGGGGAGGAACCACGCATGCGCGGCGTTCCCGGGCAGGGAAAGTCCTTGACTTACGACCGGTTGGGTAGTCCTTGATTTACGACCAGTTTAGTCCTCAACTTATGACCGGTTTAGTCCTCGACTTACGACCGGTTTAGTCCTCAACTTACAACCGGTTGGGGGTCGTGGCATTAAAAAGGGAGAACCACTGTCCTAAACTATTAAACAAAAATCTAAGGTTCGGAGGGAAACCTATAGAGAAACTAGGAGAAGAGGCATGAAATAATTTTTTGTTTGTCATGCGGCATTTGGATCACACCCATTTTGTGAGTCATCTATTCATTAGCTCAAAAATATTGGTGACTTCTGACCTGAGATGTTGGGACTACATTAGGAGGTGAATGGTTTTTTTAAACTGCTTTTAATGAATCTTCATGACTGAATTATGTTGATTGTTTAATTTGTGATTTCACTGGGTATGCCACCCAGAGTCACATGCGAATGAGATAGCTGGCTATATAAATTAAATAAGTAAATAAAAAATAAATAAAATACAAATTGTTTCATATTATATGAATTCTTCCAGATGTTGTGTGAATAGTTTGAGAAATATTTTTCAAACCATTATATACATTATTTACTTCAGTATATATTTTTATGTTCTGACCACTATTTTATCACATTGAAAAGAAAATTGTAGTAAAGGTTTTTCATTTAGCAGTTTTTATTATTCATTTAAATTTGACACTTTACACATATTAATATTAAAATATGAGCAAATGTTAATATATTTATATTAATTTTTATTTTGCATTGACCTTTAACCATGAAACCTCAACATGCACATCCCATAAAACCACACAGCATACATTAACCTGCAGCTTACTAGCTTGGAGAATGTCAGGTTTGAAAAATGCTACATCAATGTTTGCTGTATATTCCAAATATCAACCACCTTGTTACCTTATCTTTTTTTTGCTTTTCATCCTGATATATGGTCCAGTATTCTCCATCATTGCTATAGGCGAGTTTATAGGACCCCACAAACTGAACGTGACCAAAATCTTTAGCTCCTTGAGTAATAATGCCAGTGACTTTTGTAGGGACAAGAAGATCAATCTATAAAGCGAAATAAAACATAGGTTAGAATAACTTGAGTTCGCAAACCTTTAAAAAAAAAACTTAAAATGTATTGCTTACTTTATCAGATTATGAAAGAACTGACTGATAGAAGTAAACAAAATGTGTTAATAATTTCAGTTAATGGAATGAATACCTTTTCTTTCCCCAATCAATTTTCCCCCTTCACACAAATAGTGAAGAGGAAATACTTAACAAAAAAATTTATTTATGGATAAAATTTTAATATAAAACAGGTAAAAATTCAATTACTTCTATTTCCTGGATACAAAATGGGGGAAAAAAATCCTTCAGGTTGCATTTTTGATCCATTTCCTTTAATAGTTGTTTGCATTTTTGCCATGCTGTTTTCTATATAAACATTTTTACAATCTTTTTGAAATTAATTCTTACAAAAGGAATTAGTATTTTAAATATTAACATTATTGCAAGATTTTGGCCATGAAGGCTAGTGATCTAAAACCGCCTTTTCCCAAGGACCTTTGTGTCTTCACATTCTGGCCCAGCCTACTGCTTTGATTTGTAACTTGGTAGTTCCGACTGCTACCATATATATTGCAGGGGGTGCCTCACCTGATGCATCCCTTTAAACCTGGTGTATTAAAAAAAAAAATGGGTCTCTTGTACCATATGCTGTTTTTCTAATGATTAAAATGAAAAGAATGAAATATAGCAGTATTTCCTGACTATGCAACTAGTAGTTTCAGTGTTTCTTTTGGAGGTAGATAAATTGCACAAGATATAAAAAAACAAAATTTATATTTTGAAAAGGAAAACAAAATTGTAATAACACTTTTAATTTTAGATATCAAAATGTCAACAATCCCTTTGAAGAAGGAAGATATGGAACTATTCAAAATCAAAGGAAAACACCAGTTTTATTGAGAAATTTAAAAAAAGTGTTCCAAGCAGAATAAAATATGATGCAGACCATGCTGTAAATAAATTGCAATAGCATTTTCATTTATTATTTAAAATCATAACTACTAAACAAAATTATTTACTTGTGCATAACCTGAAATATTCATTCAATACTGAGTTTATGTGAAGAAATAAAAGATGGGAAACTCAAAGCAAACCCCACTTTCTTCTGGCATTGATGATGTTACCTAGTTTGGTAGTGAAACATCTACAAGAAAAAAAAAACAAGCTCAGAAAGCACCAAGGACCCCACAGAAGACTTGTTTATCACAGAGAAATAAATATCAAAATACAGAATAATATAGTTAGAAGGGAGCTTGGAAGTGTTCTGGTCTAACCCCTTGCTCAAGCAGGAGACCCTATATCATTCTGGACAAATGGCTGTCCAATCTCTTCTTAAAAGCCTCCAGTGATGGAGCATCCATAACTTCTAGAGGCAAGCCATTCCACTGATTAATTGATAGGAAATTTTTTCTTAATTCTAGGTTGGATCTCTCTTTGATAAACTTCCATTTATTACTTCTTGCCCTACCCTCTCTATGACAGCCCCTCAAATATTGGAAAACTTTTATATTATCACCCCTAGTTCTTCTTTTCATTAGACTAGACATACTCAGTTGCCATAACCATTCATTATATGCTTTAGCCTCCTGTCCCCTAATCAACTTTGTTGCTTCTCTGCACCATTTCTAGAGTCTTAGCATCTTTTTTTTTTTTTTTTTTGCATTGTGGTGACCAGAACTGGATGCAGTATTCCAAGTATGATCTCACTGGTGCAGTATAAAGTGGTACTATCACTTTATGTGATCTTGTTGCTATCTCTCTGTTGATGCTATCTCTCTGTTGCTATCTCTAGGACTGCATTGGCTTTTTTGATAGCTCTAGCACATTGCTGGCTCATAACTGATTATCCAGTAGGACTCCTAGATCTCTCTCAGTTTTTAATGTAAATTTATTTCTAAACTCACAACTTATTTCTTCAGAATTAGTATGTGAAGTTTCTGTTCCTTTTTTAAATTTTACTTGGACTTTTTAAAAATAGAAATTCCAAATTCTATTCCTAGTCTCTGTTATTCCCCCCTTTTCTCAGTCTCAGCCCAGCAGTTCTGCCTTGATTTTAAAAAGACAAAATAGTGTCTGTCTCCCAAATAGAGAAAGGAGTTAAGATATTGCCTCCATCCATGTGGCAGAGAATTGTCTCTCATAAAATTTGTACTGGGAAAGTTTGCAGTTTGAAAGCAGATTGACATTCTTAACAGATTTGTTTGTCAAGAGAACGTTAAGCAAAACTGCAGGATATTTTCCCATTACTGAGTACAAATCTAGCAATTCTGGTCATTACCAATTCTATCAGGACATCAGAAAACAAGTTAATAAGTTTCTTAATATTCCCTACAGTTTTAATGAGAGGTTGATCAATTTAAATAACTGTACTTCATACATATGCAATTCACAATAATTAGTGCTGTTTATAAACCATTAAATGATAGGAAAACAGTCTGGTTTTATCTCTTCCTGTCTAAGTCCTTTGTAAATAAAATATTCTCATTTAAACTGCAGTATAATTATTTTCAATTTTCAAATTAATTGTTGCTTGTTTTAATTAAATGTAGTCATTTTATGTAGTATAGGTGCCCAGTTTCTAATTATTATAAATAAGCAAATAAAATTCATGTGTGTTTCCTTACTTAGTCTTACAGGTCACTTAATTGTAAATGTCTCTAAACAGTGTTTGCTAATAAATAATATTCTTAGTAATAAACAATGCCTATTTCACGATGTGAAGCTCTCTATCAAACTACAAAGTCTTCCTGAAAAGCAAAGTTTAGTTCCTGATTAACAGTAATATTGATGCTGAACTGAACTCAATTAGAGGGCTATGCTAAAAAAGAGAGGGGTAGTGATGGCAGCGGTATACTCTTGTGGTCCCCAATGATAAAACCTCCTCAGAGATGAGTTTGGTGGGTTCTTACTGGATAAGCAGAAATTGCTGGGAAAAGGTGGCTCCGCAGAAATCCATGTAGACCTTTAAAGAAGACAGCCCACTCTTTGAATTATACCTGGAAGCAACTGACAACCAGTGCAATTTTCTCAATAGTGATAGTGTCCAAAAGAAATCCAAATTTATTTAGTGCAGCAAGCATGTATTCTTTGTGTATTTTGTTAAATGGTGTTTCAACATCTAATGAGAAAATTACAAATTTAACTTCATACTTATTCTAGTCCTTTAAGTTTACAACTAATCTAATATTATCTGCTGCTTGCCTACTTTTTATTAGTCCTGCTGGACCATTGTTAATAACAAATGTTATCATTTGCTGTAATCCATTGCTAATACTGCTGTTAAAATCTCTGCATCAATATTAATAAATGAGATTGGATGATAATAAGCACATTGGGTGTGATCTTTACTTGCTTTTAGTATAACTTTAATATAGGTCTCATTGGTGATAAAATTCCCTTATCAAATATCTCTTTTTACAGGTGGCAAAGTTTTTGCACCAAAAGATCTATAAAAGTTTTATAGAACTCAATAGGGAGCCCATCTAAACTTGATGTTTTACCACTTGCTGTTTTAAAAATTATTTGCTTAATCTTTGCCTCAGATAGTGAAGTAAATAAAAGTTATTTTTGTATTTTATCTAAAAGCAGTAGATTAATTTTATTTAAAAAGGGCTCTATATCTTCATTTGATACATTTTCTGGTTTACTAAATACTTCTGAATACAATTTTAAAAGTTGACAGTTTATATCCATTGACGTTTTATACATTTTATCTCCTTCATTTTTAATAATTGGAATCATTGTCCTATTTACAATTATTAGCCAAGGTCTTACCAGGACTTTTGCCATTTTAAAAGTATCTCTGTTGTGTATGTTAGCATGAAATCTGTCTGCTGAGATATTATAGTAGTTAATTCATATACTTTTTTTCTGTATTTTTCTGTACAAACTTGTAGATGGGCATATAACCATTTATGCCCATAAATGTTTCTGTTTATCTTTCAAGGTTTTTCTCTTTTATTTTTAGTCTTATTTTATATGTTGAGTAAGCGTTAATTTTACATTGAACATGTGCTTTATATCATTCCCACTCAAAGATTTCACCATTCGATGTTTCTGAATGCAAACAAAAGATTGAGAGGTCTCTACCTGCATTTGTTGTATCATATTCTTTATCATTCAATAGGGAGACATTAAAATACCAATTTCTCAAGATCTTAGCCTGTTTCTGAAACACATAATTCATAGTAATTGAACTATGATCAGATATATAACAAAGATCAATATTACATTGTTGAATTTGGTGATATAACATCAATGATATTAAAAAAAATAATCAAGCTTATTCCCTCCTAGTACACACTCAACTGCATATTCTCTTTTATAAAGTATGATTCAGAGTCATAAACACACCTTACTCTAATTTAACATATATATCCTCCTCTGCTTAAGACAGATAGAGTACTCAAAAGAACAAAGGAGAAGGAAGAGGAGAAAACTAGAGAGCAAAAGGAAGAGCTGTCATAAGACAGGCACACAATCTTCCATTTCCTTCCAGATTTCTGCTCTTGGCATGTGACACTCATGTCATTAACCTTGAAAGGGTATGGCCCTTAGCAGAGAAAAGTTACCCAACTTGCTTTGGATAACACATGGGATTTGTTCTTCTAAAAAGCTAAAGCAGCTGCTATTAGAATGTTGAAAGCTTTTCAATTTTTAAAATCCCTTAAATATTAATTAAGAGCTCCTTGTTCTGAATTTAAACAAGAAGCACTTTGAATGTCATGGCTTCATTAATGTCACTTATATTGCTATTAAAATTATTAGCAAAAAGTTTTCCCTACGCCATTAGGTTGGAAAATATTGCTACATTAAAGCAATACTTTTATGATGCAAATAGGTTTATTAGACCAACTCAGAAGTCTTAAAGAAAGAAAGGAAGGAATGATGAAAGGAGGGTTGGTCAAAGCTTTTAAGAGCTCTACGACAAAAATAATAATAAATAAATGGGAAGGGGAGACTGATTTCTAAGTCATAAAATCTAGTTTACAGCAGAATTAAGGAGATCTAGCTATCACTGGTAGGTTCATTAACTGGAAATAACATTGTATGTTGCTCTCCTGGTAGAAAACTGGAAAATTAAAATAAAATATACAGGAGAAGGAGGTAGTGAAACTCTTCTTAGGGGAGAGACTTAGGAAGTAGGAGAAGGTTACTGGACTGGATACATTCTTGGCCAGATCCAGCAGAGTTTAGAGATCCTTTTATCTTAAATTATTTAGAAAGAATCTTATTTAAGTAATAAGTTATTGAAGTAAGGGTTTAACTTGAATGATTTTTGATAGAAAACAAAATAAACTCCATATAAAGTCCCTTGGGGAGAAAATTATGTTTGTGTGTTGGAATGAAAATTGTTGGAATGAAAACTAGTAAATTACAGCACTTTTATATTTTATTATAAATCTATTCCAACTTTTCATAACTGCATAGGCTATGATTCATTTTGAAGTATATTATTGTTTACCTGGACTATATTCAATATTTAATGAAGTGCTGTCTCTAAGCTAGTTGTGTTCTCTTTGATAGCCAATCTGTTAGCAGAATTCATCCCTTAGGCTCTAGGGAACTATATATTATATAGTAGAATTGCTGCCTTGTTTAAGATTAAAATATCATTTGTTTATATTAAGACTTCATAACATATATTACAATTACCAAATAACTAGTTTTTAGGAAAACATCTCCTTACTTGCAGTATATGTTTTTCTCTATATTTCAGGACAAGGCTAACAATATATCAATTAAACATAAAAAAGAAGCTCCTGATACAATGCACTGTGGAAACTCAGGTCTTTGTCAGAGGCAGAAATCATCTATTGTAAAGTGGATAAGGGTAACAGATGCTAGGATAGACAGCAATGACATCCCTCTAGGTATTCGTTTCTGTCTCCACTCTTGGTTACTTACACTGGCATGGGTTAAATTAGATCAGTGTTTCTCAGCCTTGATAACTTTAAAATCTATGCATTTCAAACCCAGCATGGTGTCTGGGGAATTACTTGAAGTTCACGTATCTTAAAGCTGCCAAAGTTGAGAACACTAGATTAGATTATTTTGGCTGTCACTTCCAAATTTAGGATTATTAACCTGCAAACTAGATAACCTTGAATTTCTGTTTTTTCCAAGATTCTTGAAAGATTTGGAACTAAGTACAATTTGAAACTGCCACATGAACAAATAACGACACATATAGGGATGTGTTGGCCTTACCATAGAGTGATTAACTCTATTCATGAGTCACAGATCAGTAAATGCTATTACAGGAAATTCTATCATATCATCTCCAGAGAAGCTCCATAAAATGACACACTTTATAAGCAGCAATCATTTTTCTCCAACAGGGACAAATTGGAATTCATTATAATTTTCCCATTCTCTACTCTTCCTGTGAGAGAACTGCAATGGACTGACTATATTCTAGTAACTATATGTAGAACTCTACTGAGACTGTGGCTTATCTATTATTCTTGAAATTTCAAAAAAACTTGTTCAACAGAGACAGTTGTTAGCCCTTTCCTAGTTCTTTACATTCTTTAAAACATAGGTTTTCTGTAGGATTACCATGGGCAGGATACTGCTGGCATATATGGTCTCTTGTGCCAAAATATTTTTAAAATAGATTCTATATATGATAATATGTACTTGCACACCAATAAAAAGTTTTTAATATATTCTAGGCATGTACATGCATGTTTGTGTGCTATTAAAAACTTTTTTAAAACCTGCTAATGGTGCCTCCCTCATGCAGTAACCTTGTGCGGTGCACAATGTGCACAGTGGGTTGCCTTTATCATGGGAGTACATAATCAGATTATACAGGGTGAAACTGATAACAAGAACATTATGTCTAAGTCATATTTGAACTAGATTATTTTGATTTATTTTACCGTATTGACCAATTTCTGCTAACACCAATTTCCAAAAGGTTGTTTCAAAAGATAGTTTTTGTCTTTTAACTTTTAACCACTTTAATATAAATATTGTCTCCAAAGGTAAACATATATTTTGTTTATATGAGTTGCCTTGTTGGGGAGATGGGCAGCATATAAATTTAATAAATAAATAATCCTTAAAAACTTCTATTTATCATATGTAAAGTAGTTAAATTCTATTTATCAAATGCAAACCAGATGGTTGTGTAGCAATTTCATTTGTGCTAGCCATTTACACATATAATTTAATTATATTCCATGCAAGAACTTCAGGAGATACTGGCAGTGGTTGTAGAATAATTTATATTGGCAAATCCCTTCATTCATTGAAAAGACAATTTAAGCTAGGGCTTGCCCCTAACTCATGTTGAAACAGTGTCTTCCAACCTTTGTTTTGTTCTAGTCTTATGGTGAAATTCAGTCTATTTTAATTTTTAATGAAAAAGATGAAAAAGCTTATCCAAAAACAATCCAATAATTGGAACTTGGATTTTACATAGCTCATGTTTGTATGTTAAGTTGTGCCATACCTTACTTTGGAATGTTTTCTTCAAACCTGTGAAGAAAGCTGCTTTTGTCTTTTATATTCTGATTCAAAATAAATGTAACCTTGGATATTATTTGATTGTGAAATATTGTGTGGCAGGATTGTAGGTATGTTTACTCAGATCAGAGTATCCTATTTGCTTCTAAGAAAAGTAGATTGATATTGATACAAGTAAACCCAAAGTTAGAAATATATAATTGGACAAGACTGGAGGGGTCATAGAAATCATTAGAACTTTTCAATAAACAAAGACAGATTTAAGCATTATTGAATCAAATGGTACTCAATCTGTTTGAAATGGGATGTAGATTGGATTGTATCGCTGGCAATAAAAAGAACAGTGAAAATTGAATATATCCAGGGATCATGTTGTCTGGAAATTCTGAGAGTTGTTGTCCCATCACATATAATTTGGCCTTGAATAATATTTGTATCTCTGTCTAAACCTAGAGCATTCCAATTATTTATTATGAAAGCATAAGTTACCAAGGAGAAAAAAAGGCTAGAAAATTACCATATGAATTGATGCTCCAATTGATATATGTTGTTTTGAAATCAGTGGATCTTATTTCATCCTAATGTGTTTTAGGATCAGAATGCCAGACTATAGTCTATAAATTCTAAATGGACCTTATGTTGCCGGCAGATAGAAGATTGCTTGCTTTGTACAGTGATAAATAGTAATTAGCAACAAATGACTCAAAGACATGAAGGCAAATATGGCCCATACTTTATAGAGCGAAAACACCAATAGCTTTAACAAGCAACATAGTTGCCAAACTCCAAAGCCAATAACAGTCAAGTAACTTTCTTTTTTGTGCAAGACGGTCTTTGAGTCTGCTATTAGATCTTTATATAGATTTATAGGGTATATGGATTGGCCACGCCCACTCGTCCAGCAGAAGGGGTTTGCTACAGACCCCATCAGTCAAGAAATTTTGACTGGCTGAGCCTAGGAGAAGAGCTCTTTCTGCTATGACCACTGCCTGCTGGTGTCAACGCTGCAAATACTGTATATTTTGGTGCCAGAGGTGAAATCTGCCTGTAGCCTCTTGGTCTTTCAGAAGGGCCTTAGAACCTGGTTCTGTTGGCTGGCTTGGGACCCAAGTGGGAATGCTCTATATTGGAGGGGGCTGATAGGGTAAAGAGAAGTTCCCATCTCTAGGTAGTCCATCTCTTGGTTTTTAGTTTCTATTTAATATTTATCATTTTTATTGTTTTTATATTTATCTTTTTATAATTTTGTAAGCCTCCCAGAATCATTTCACTAGTGAAATAGGAGGCATATTAATTAATTAATTAATTAGCTTTAAGTCCAAGTGGAACGTCTTTACCAGTAACATAAAATTATTTACTGGCTACAAAAAGAGCAGTTAATAACGAGAAAAAAAACAAGGCATGCACTCACATTAGTTCAATGGCATCCAAACTGTAAGTTGTTCTAGATACATATATTCCTGAATAGGAAACATTTCATTCAATGTATTTAGTGATTACTAAATTAATAAGCATCACTAGAAGAAACACAGACACATGGTTCCATATATATTATCATACATAATGCTTTAACAAAGACAGTGATTAGCCCTTTTCAAGAAGTAAAATAGATTGCTATTAGTTAGTTCAGTCAGGTACAATATGGAAAGCTGTGGACCATACAAAGAAATAGCTGTACAAAGATGGAAGGATGAGAATGTTAACTGAGTACAATACAATTGCTAGGATATCCAAACTGTATTTACACTTAAGAAACAACACACGGGGCTGTTGGGATGGTCATGACCACCATGTGGGCTTTTTTGACTCTCATCTTGACCCTTTTTGACACCCACACTCATGTGATGGTCTGACTGCTCTGTTCTGATAACAGAGTCCGTGTACCATACCTTGAAGGTATGCTTTTATCAAAGCTTCATTAGAATAAAGCTTCTCTATGAAATTCTGTATATCATTATTATTTTGCCAAATGTTATAAATATAATGCATCCAGCTTTATACTCTGAAACATGTTTTATTACACCAACATATCTTAAAAATTATTCAGTGTTTTACTTAACCACTGAATGGCCATCTCTTCCACTGAATGGCCATTGTTATCAAAACCTATCCAATGTAATATTTTGTTGAATTGAGCATAATTTTAAACTATAATATACAATACATAAATGTCACAAGATGTCAAAATGATCTGCTATTGATGTTCATATACTGAACATTCCAATTCCTCATTCCATTTCTGCCTATGCTCTTTAATATCATGTGTAGTATATTCTAACATCTTTTTATACATAGCTATTAAAGGCTTAATATTTTTCAGTCACCAGCACTAGAGGGGATTTTAAAGCACCTATGACTGCTGATCTGTACTTAGATACCAAAAATATTTTAAGCAAACATACTGTTATTCTGCACTCCAGGTTTTTGTTGAAAATAAACCCACTTTTGGATTCAAGACAAACTCAATCTAAATGAGAGAAGTCATTTAATATTTGTCTGACTTAATATTTGTCTCACTAGAAATAACCTTTATCCATATTAGAAGAGTTGAAAATTCTGCCAACATAACTGTTTTTTTTTAAATATTTCACTGGCACTTTTTAATTTTTATTGTCCTTGATTTTTTATTGAAATTTTATTCACTTTATTGCTCTCTGCTTCTTACATCTCTTCTCTTTGTTTTTGAACTTCAGAAGCAGAGCTGCATAATATGGCACAGCAGCAGGAATGCTTGATCAGTTATTCAAACAGCTTGCCCCCAAATCAATTCAGCTGCTTGAGTACTCAAGTGATACACTTGAAAAAATTGAAGGGATTCTTTGGAATGTTCAACATGAATACATAAGCAATATCTACTGCTGCCCCAGTGTGCATGTCAGTGCCCCCTCCCCCCCTTTACAAGGAAAAACATTATTCTTTTGGAAAAAGAGGATAGAGGTGATTGATGATAGAAAACATAAGACAGGAAAGGCAGTGGAAAAGGAAAATGTGCACCTTTTCTTGAAGACTGCTTAGCTACAAATATTCAAGGCCACTTACAAATTTCATAAGAATCAGAGGAAATGCAAATAAGCCTGTACCCATTTCTATAATATGTATTTCAAAGGAAAATCGACCACAGATTACTGCAGGCTCCTAGACTGGAGCAGGATATACAGGCAATTACATAAATAGAACTCAGAAGAAAAGAAGCAAACTAAAATAGCCCATGCCAATTTGCATATTCTTCAGATATGTGAATGTTTAACTCCCAGAATTATGCAGCTAGTGCAGACATTGCTGAGAATTTTAGAAATTGAAGTGTACAAAACAGACATTGTTACTGCTGGGAAAGACTGAACTAAAAAGGTAGTCAGAATTGGTCTCTTGCCCAAGCAATGGTCCAGGTTGGCCTAGGTATGGAAAAATCAATGGCTTATATTGGATTAATTAATTAATTTTATTCATTGTTATAGACTGCCCATTTCACTCATGGACAACCCTGGGTGATGTACAATATTATCTCATTCTACTCAAGTATTGAAGTTCAAGAGATAACATGCATGATCCATCTGCGTTTTTATAACTGCAATAAAATGTCCTCTTCTGTTGCAAAGCCTCACTGCATATATGTACACACACATATGGCTTACTGTTAGTGGTATCTTGTTGAGATATTGAAGATGAAAAAAAAAGGAATACATTAAATCATTAAATCATTTTTTAAAAAACCAACAAAGGCAACAATTACTTTTGTTCTGCATATGCCAGTAGTTTTCGCTACATCCCAGTTCATGTTACTTACCGTACATCATATGAATGGTTTCAAGAGCTTATTTTTTATTTACAATACTAACCACGCTGTTAAAAACATTTAAATGAGTTTAATAGGAATAGTTAATGTGAACTGTAAAATCTCACAAGTGCTTCTACAAAATTCTGAGGCTATGTGGCATTAAATTTTAAGCTATAAAATAATTGATATACAAATAGTAGAGATGAAAGGCAACAATTTCTACCTTTTCTTTGTGCTGATTAATATAATACAGTATGCTGTTATACTAAAACAACAAATTTTACAAGTGAAGTCTAGGCAACGTATTATTTGTCATGTTTTCTTTCTTTAATTTGTTGCACAATATGCAATACATCACATAAAATACATATTAAATTACTCAGTGCAGACTCACTTCAAGAGTTTCATTTAAAAAAAAATCACACTGCTTTGATGGTCAAAGTGCAATGCTTAGGCATCTGTCTGTAAAATTAGATTACAGATTGAATTTGAATAATTAATTTTAATGTTTGGGATAATGCCCTGCAACATTAAACTTTAATTTGCTTATATATTTTGGTGCAGAAGAAAGAACATAGTTCTCAAAATACAAAGTTCATTTAAAGAAAAATAGTGAAGAAGATTCTTAGAAATTAGAAATGACATCTTTTCCTTATATCCAACACACAAAACATCTATTGCTACTTGTCATATGGTTCTTTCAGGGTGGAAGATTTTGATGAAATCACAGACAGTTTAATACATTTAAAATCTGCTGATGTTAACAGGTATTTTTTTGTCCAAATCTGTATTTAAGCATATTTAGCCTGTACTAATGAAATATAAAATATTCAGCTTCAAGAAACATCAGAAAAGAACTACAGAACCAGGATTAGTGATAAATCTTCATGTTAATATTATTGTTGGCTTTTCCTAGAAAATAGGAATACTGTACCTTATTATGCTATACTTCCATGTTGGAAGCACCAAAGTGTGTCCATGGTGAAAAGATTAGCGGATGACATTACTGTTGCTCTGGGGGATGCCCAGTTGTGGGCTCCTTTCATGTCCCTGTTAATGAGCCCACCAAACTGGTTCCTGTTTATCTACTTGCATTTTGCAGGCCTTTGAACTGCTAGGTCGGCAGGAGTTGGAGCAATGATGGGAGCTTACTCCATCACAGCAGCACTTGGGCTTTGAACATGGGCTTGAAATTGTCAACCAGCACCCTAACTACATGAGCCATTGTGCCCTATTAATTGTATAAGACCTTCCTTGGGGCTTTGGTGCCTTTGGGCTTAAAAAGCTGATAATACAACTTTAGGAGCTCATGGACATGCATGGATTGCTGGTACAATAATATATACATGTGTTTTTAATTTCTTCCTCCTCTCTTGGTTTGACTGTTCTTTCTACTGCCATTTCTTCCTGTTTCTTTGTTTCTCTCTTTGTACTGGATTCAGTGTCACCTCTTTCCAAAAATGCTCTATGGTTGTCGAAGAATTCCATTGCTTTAAGTGTCATGTCCAGTCTATATCTTTTCGCATTCCAGTAAATTAAAATCCCTTCTGGAATCAGCCATCTGAAATTCACTCCTTTTTCAGTTAATTTCCTAGTTAGAAACTGGTATTCTCTTCAGGATTCTCTTATTCTCCTAGGAATTTGTTTTGAGGACTACAATTTCTTTTTCTTTATATTTCAAAGGTTCGTCTCTTACTCTTCTCAAAATCTCATCTCTTGTAGATCTTTTAAGAAATATAACATGTACTTCCCTGGGGACTTAATTTCTTCTAGCATAGTTTGAGTTGACTCAATAGATCTGGTCTAATTATCCTTCCATTTGTTGTTTCCCAGTTCCTAATGTGTCTGTCAATAATTTGGTTATCAAGCCTAGGATATCCTCTTCCTTATCTTCCATTATATTTTGAAATCTTAAAAAATATGAGGCTCTTTCCATCTCCATCCCAGCTATCGAGTCTTCTAGTTCTTCATTTATTTGGATCAACTTCTGATTTCCATCTTTTAAAACTTCTAGTTTCTGGTCAACCTCAGTTGATTTATCTTCTATTTTTTTGAATTCTTTGTTGATTATCTGTGATCATCTGTTTAAAATTTTCAAATTGAGAATCCATATTGTTAATTTTTTTATTCATTTTATCAAAATCACTTTTCAACTCCTTATGGCTTCTTGATGTGATTACCATGTGAGTAGTGATTGCCTCTTGAATTGCTTGTACGGTCACCTGAGTGTCCTTTTGGAAGGTATTAGACTTTTCTTGTTGAAGCATTGTATCAATTGATCTCTGATAGACTGGACTTACAGAAGCCGAAGAGGGAGCAGAAGATCGTTTTTTTCCAACTTTAGATAAGTTAGGAGTGCTCATCTTTATCTTTAAATCATACGTTGTAATTCACCAAGTAAGTCAAACACATATACAGAAGAAGGAGCAAGACCAAGAGATCAGAGACAGCTAAGATAGACTAGAAGATTAAGACCTAGACATAATTGAAAGAAATGGAGGAGAGTGGGATTTTGTCAATGAATATAAATGGACTAAATTCTCCTTCAAAAAGGAGAAAAATCTTTACATGATTACAAAAATAAAAAATGGATATAATTTGTCTTCAAGAAACACACATTAAGAGACAACATTATAAGTTGTTACAACTGAAAATTGATAAACTTCACTTTGCATTAGCACTTCAAAAGAAAAGAGGAATAGCTTTATACATTAAAGAAACAATGAACCCCAAAGAAATCTACGCAGATGAAGAGGGGAGAATATTAATGGTGGAAATAATGATGGATCAAAAACAGATACTGATGGTAGCAATATATGCACCAAATGATAAACAAGAACAATTTTACCAAAAACTATATAAAAATATTAGATTTAAACTATTAAAATCTTTGTATAATGGGAGACTTTAATGCAATAACAGATGGAACTTTGGACTATAAAAGTGCTAAACAAGGGAGGAAAGGAGGAAATATATTACCTAAAACATTTTTTAAAATGACAGAAGAACTCTGTATCCAAGATATATGGAGATAAAAAAATCCAAAGAAATTACAATACACATTTTACTCAAATAGACATAAATCATGGTCTAGAATTGATATGATATGATACAAGAAATTGAGATAGAAACTAATGTTTGGGCAGATCATAACCCAATAAAAATGACTTGGAGAGGAACTAAGAAAAAATTAAGATGGTCCTTGAATAAATCTATATTGAAAGAAAAAGAATTTTTACAACTAGAGATAAAGGAAATGGATTTTTTCTTCAAAATAAACAAGAAAGAAGAAACATCTCTTCAAAATGTGTGGGATACGGCTAAAGCATATTTCAGAGGGTTGGCTATAACTTATATCGCTAAAAAGAATAAAGAAAAGAAACAACAACAGTTAAAGTTGAAGGAAGAATTCAGAAAGTTAGAATCAGAATTACAAATATATCCACAAAAGAAAATACTTAAGAAACAAATGGAGATAATAAAACATAAACTAAATTTAGCCGAGATGGAAATAATGACTCAACAGATTAAAAGGGCTAAACAGAACTTCTTTGAAAATGCCAACAAGCTGGGAAGATGGTTAGCATAGAGACTAAAAAAAGAAAAAGAGAAAAAAATGATAAACAAGCTGCAAGATCCAAAAGGTGAATTACAGTTTCAAAATGATACAATTAAAAAAATTATTAAAGATTATTATGAGATACTTTATAAGGCAGAGGAAATTCCAAAAGAAAAAAATACAGCAGTACTTAAAAAAAGCAAGCTTACCAAAAATTCCAGACAATATTTGAAACATATTAAGTGGAAAAATATCAACGATAGAGATGATAGAGGCTATAAAAAGGCAAAAAAAGGATAAGACTCCTGGCCCAGATGGATTACAAATCACTGATTATAAATCACTATAAGATGTATTAAGTCCGATCCTGAAAGAACTGTATAATGAAATTCTCCTGGAGGCTAAAATACCAACTACATGGACTGAAGCTAATATTACTTTAATACCCAAAGAAGACTCTGATTTAACGCAAATAAAAATTATAGACCAATATTGCTATTAAATGTAGACTACAAAATCTTCACCTCAATAATGGCAGAAAGACTAAAGAAATTTTTGATCAAATTTATACATACAGACCAAAATGGTTTCCTACCTAAAAGACAGATAAAAAATAATTTAAGAATGATTCTTGATGTGTTAGAGTACTATGAAATTCATTCAGGGAAACAGATAGCTTTAATATTCCTTGATGTACAGAAAGCGTTTGACAATGTAAACTGGCAATTTATGTTTCAGCAATTTGTAGAAATGGATTTTGGAAAAAAACTTATAAATGTAATCAAAACAATTTATTGTAAACAAACAGCCAAAATAATTGTAAATGGAGATCTTACACAAAACTTCAATATTAAAAAGGGCACAATATAGGGATGCCCACTATTTCCATTACTATTTATACTAACATTGGAAGTACTGAATAAAAACATTAGACAAGATATAGAAATTAAAGGACTGGAGATAAAAGATGAAAAATATAAACTACAAACATTTGTAGATGATTTTGTTTTTATATTGGAAGATCCATTGGAAACAAGCACCAAACTTCTGGAGAAAATAGAAAAAATTGGAGAAATGGCAGGGTTGACAATAAACAGAGAAAAGACTAAAGTCCTAACAAAGAATGTAACAGAAAAACAAAAAAAAAACAACTAACAAAAAACAAATCTTCAAATAGTTAAAAATGTTAAATATTTGGGAATTTATCTAATAGCAAGATGTGTAACAATAAAAGAAGATAACTATGTAAGACTGCTAAACAAATAAAATTGGATTTGGAAAAGTGGAAAAACTTCCAACTTTTAATGTTGGGGAGAATAGCAACAGTGAAAATGAATATCTTACCAAAAATACTCTTTTTATTTCAAACAATTCCTGTAAGGCTGGGAAAAGCCTTTTTTGATGAACTGAATACAATAATATTGAAATTTATCTGGCAAGGAAAAAAAGCTAGAATTAAAGTGAAAATGCTACAAGAAGTGAAAGAAAGTGGAGGATTTGGACTGCCGGACTGGAGATTATACTACCAAGCAACTATTTTAACATGGCTTAAAGAATGGATAATGCTTAGAGATAAAAGACTATTGTACCTAGAGGGCATGACCTACAAATTGGTTGGCATGCCTTTCTGTGGTATGGGAAGAATAAAATACATACCGTAGATACTTTCAAAACCATTTTATAAGGAATGCACTTCTTTCAGAATGGGAAAAAAAAATAAAAGAAAGAATTTATATTAAGATACCTGAATGGCTTTCAACAATGGAAGCTTTTGCTTACCTAAATTTAATTAACTACAATAAAGTTGTGACTTATAAAGATATTTTGGACAATGAAGGAAAATTGAAAGACAGACAAGATTTACAAGAACAAGATATTGATCTAGCATGATGGCCATATCTGCAAATTCAAACGACATATGAAAAAGATGTTAAAACAATGGGATTTTATAAAGATCAGACAGAATTTGATCAGATACTGCTAAAAACAGATGGAAAGTTGATTAAGAAACTCTATTGATTTCTGTTAAACTTAAAGATGGAAGAAGAACAAGTAAAAGAAACAATGATAACATGGGCAAAGAACTTTGGATATAATATAGAATTAAAGATAGGCAAAAGTTATGGGAAAGAAATATTAAATATTAAATTAACTAAAGCAGTGGCATATAAAGAAAACTTATATAAAATGTTTTACAGATGGCATATGACACCAGTGAGATTAGCAAAAATATTTAAAAATACTTCAAACAACTGTTGGAAATGCAAACAAAGACCAGGTACTTATTATCATATCTGGTGGACATGCCCTAAAGCAAAAAGATTTTGGGTTAAAATACATTTATGGTTGGAGAAAATGACTAAAAAACAAATCGATTTTAAGCCAGAATTATTTTTGTTAGGAATAATAGAAGCAAATTATGAGAAAGATTGCAGATATTTGATACTACATGTACTAACGGCAGCAAGAATTGTATTTGCCCAACATTGGAAAAATGAAAACTTACCAGCTGAAGAAGTACTAATTAAGAAAATCTTAGAGTGTGCAGAAATGGATAGATTGACTTTAAAGATAAAAGAGAAAGAAGACTTAGTGTACTTTAGAACATGGGATAATTTCTATCAATGGCTAGAAAAACGAGTTAGAGACAAAGGAATGTGATATGTAATTTTAAATATATATTAGGAAGAAGAAGGATATTGAGTGATTAATTAACATATTGTTTATGATAATTAACTATTATATATTATTGTTTGTTAAACACATGAACCCAGCAGACATTATGCTGTTTGCTAAATATTGAGAATGTTATTTGGAAAACCTCCAACCCCAACCCTAACCCTAATCCCAAATCCCAACCCCAATCCCGACCCCAACCCCACTTTATTCCTAACCTTATAAAAACTAATAAAATCTATACAAAATAATAATAATAATAATAATAATAATAATAATAATAATAATAATATATATGTGTGTTTTCAATATATGTTTATAACTACAATATTTATAAGTTTTCTGTAGTTGGTTAAGAATGGGAAGAACATGGTTCAAATGTCACTCAGCTGTGAAATCCAGTAGATGAATTTAGTATCTAAGCCATTGATAAGCCATTGCATAAGTTATTGTGAAGATAAATATTGGCAGAAGAAAACTACATTCCACTTTTTTCTGGAGAAATATCAGAATATATAGGACACAAAAATAAATTAAAAAATAAAAATAGTGTTGGTTTTTCCATGGAATGGTATGAAAGTGTTATCTGACATCACAACTATTGGGAAATGGTTTGGGCTTTTTGAGCTGTAGAGAGGTGAATTAAATATTTCTGTTAGAAAGTTTCAATGTATTTTAGGATGTATAAATTTTATTATATTTTATACTTTGCTACGGAATATAGTTTATAGTATAGATATTACTGGATTGGATAAAGATGGAACTGTTTGATTATTAGTACAACCAAACATGGGAATTTAAGATCATCAGGATACAAACTTGAATAAAGAATTACATAAAGAAAAGAAATGTTTGGCAATTATCCCACAGCACAGCAATTTTGAAGTTATAGTAGACTAAATGGTTTTATTATTCCTTACCAGGTTTTAAATCCTATATTCTTCTGAAGAGTGAAAAGTTTATTAAAAAGTGGGGTGGGAGTTCTTAGTATTATGTTATGGCAGCTGACTGGAAGACAAGTCACAGTAAAAATGAAAAGTGGCTATTTTAAAGCTGCTCAGGGATTTTTATTTTTTTAAAAAAAGACGACCATCAGGAAGAATCAGAGTATAAGCAGAAAACAGGCTAGCAAAAATGATTTAAACATTCTCTTCTCTTTGGATCAGTGCATAAACAACACACAAGATGAACTTATTTACAAGACAATCTGCTTTTTCTAAACAATGTAAAACATTAGCTGCACATGAAATTATAAAAACTGTTTGGCTACTATAGATAGGAAGTCAAACTGCCACAAAGAAGAGGGAGTCAAGCTATTTTCCAAAGCGCCTGAAGGCAGGACAAGAAGCAATGGGTGGAAACTAACCAAAGAGAGAAGCAACCTAGAACTAAGGAGAAACTTCCTGACAGTTAGAACAATTAACCAGTGGAACAACCTGCCTCCAGAAGCGGTGAATGCGCCAACACTGGAAGTTTTTAAGAAGAAACTGGACAGCCATTTGTCCGAAATGGTATAGG
>NW_015386393.1:20028-63054 GCF_001527695.2 Protobothrops mucrosquamatus | reverse complement strand
AACCAAGAACAAGATCACATGCTGTTGATGAAGGACACACATTGTTAAGAAACACTGCTTTAGAAGACAGAAAGATATTATGGAAGACCATTTGCAAATAGAGAAAATGTGTAGCTGTCATCTGTATGTTGCATTTCTTTTCTGGCTATGTTGTAAAATGAAGTGACCTGTTCTTTCCTTTTGTCCTCTGCCACTGTTGCTGACTCACTTCTTCCCTTGCTTTAATTCTGGCGGATGCCAGCAATCATGATCTGCATTCTGCCTGATGAACTTGCAATGTAAATTAAATATATAATACTGGGCTTGGTATTTTTATATATCCTCCTGAAGGTGACACACATAAGTTACTGATGTGTGAAATGAATGGAATCGAAATCTATCTAGTAGAGCAAAGGATAACGATGGTAATCTATCTATGACAGGAAGCCAAAGAAGTACATGATGCAGATCAATCTATGACACAATCGGCACACATTCCATATCTATTATGGTTTTGCACATGACACTTAACCTTCAAAAATATGTTTTATTTATTTGTTTGTTTATTCCCACCTTTATTATTTTTTTTATAAATAATTCAAACACATGCAATACTCCTTCCTCTTCCTGTTTTCCCTACACGTGAAACACTGTGAGGTGAAATGGACTGAGAGAGAACAACTGGCCTAAAGTCACCCAGCTGGCTTTCATGCCTAAGGCGGGGCTAAAACTCATGGTTTCCTGGTTTCTAGCTTGGTGCCTTAACCACTAAATCAGAATGACTCTTTTATATAAACTAACAGTAAAGATTCCTTTGTGGGCTGGTTGTCTTTCTGAAGAGCTCAATTTTTGCTGATTAAGTAGATGGCAACAATACAGAAATAGTATGCTATTGCCTTATTCTGATCTTATTGAATCCAGTCTATAGTTTTGTAGGATTTAGGTATAATCCTGATTTGTACTTTTCAGCATTAGCAAAAGACAGCAATGCACTTCTGTTTGAGTTGCATGACATGCAGAACTGCTATTAAAAACATAGTTTCAGTATTTCAAATAAGCAAGGAGCACTTTGCACTGTTTTGTATTTAGTTTTATCTTGGCTCTTCACTCTCCCTCCTGCACACTTTTCTTTTCTTATCTCAAATTATGGAATATAAAAATTACTAGTAGATATGACAATGTAATTTATCTGTTAAAATTTTACCTGTTAAAATTGAGCCAATTTTGGCCCCGTAAAACTGAATTAAATCTTCCAGCAATATTTTATAATCCATAAGCAGTTGTGATTCTTGGAAAAGGCAAGATGTACAAGCATAAACTCTGTAGATTTCTGGAACAGTTCTTTTCAGACACTTAATAATTGCATGTTGAATAGGAGAGGAACCAATGGATCCAGTCTTATCCAATTCACAACTTTTCTACATACATTATCTTGCATAAACCAACAGGGCTATAACTCATCAAATCCACTCATATCATTTACAATGTAAGGATTACATTTCAAGGGAAATACTGCCATTTACCAGTAAATAGGCACACCAAGTCAGAGTTAGAGAACTACTTTCATTCTAATTTCATACTCTTATTGCTGAAAGATAAATAATGCCACAGTCATATCTAAAATATGTATTAATGCCAAAGTATATTTTATGTGATTTACCAGAAAATATAATTTTAGAATTTATTATCTCATGTGGGTAATTTGTATAAGAATAACTATGTATTGTTATGCAAATTACCAACTTTGCAGCACAAAACAAACATGTATCTCACAATCTTAATTTATACCTTGTTTGTCAGTTTTTTCACTTTAAGTACTATATATGGAATACTGCTGCAATATCTTAGCTAGAAATTAACACAAACAAACTTCTGTTTCTTAGAACACACAGGCATTTATAGCATGGCAATTCTTCACCTTCTGACTGCATAATGCTATTATTTGTGCTGTAAATATACAGTCAAATATTCATCTACATAGGAGATATGAGATATAGGAGTTTGATGCATGGAAAACAGTTTGGGAGGTGAAGCTGAATGGACATTATTCTATCAACTGATTAATCATTTACCAAATACAGATCAGGAAAACGGGAAGTCCTTGTATTACAACTGAAACTGGAATTTTTATCAGTAAGTGAAGTAGTTATTAAGCAAAATCATGTGACTGTGCTGTTTAGAGATGGCATTTCTGGCAGACTTGGTTGTGTTTACTAGGGAAGAACCTCATGCTTCTCCTGTCCCCAGCTGACCATTGTCATCTTCACTTTCCCTCCCCTGTGCGGGACTTTCCGATGTTGGTCAGTTGCATGTCCCACAGCTGGGCTCATCTCCAGCAACTTGCCCATCAGACTCCTGGCAGGTCTACTTCACTTCAGCAGTGTCAGCCCATTGCCAGCTAAGGGTCACATTTATGTCAGTGAGCCCAATGTGGAGAGATGAGGCAAAAAAGACAATAAAAGCAAATGGTGGTGATGGGTAGGCAGGAGCAGAATACAGTGGCCTTTCCATCTTGCCCATGCAGTCCAGGGTGACCAAAAGGTCAGATATGGGGGGTAGGGGGAGATAGGTGGGAAGAGGCAAGTCAAGCAGAGGAGAACCTGAGCATGGGACACTGTGATGCTCATAAATGTGGACTGGTTGCCAAGAACCCAAGTTTTGATTATGTAATTTTGAGGACTGGTTGTAAGACCATTTACAGATTTGAACATTTGCTGAACACTTGGTTGTAACCCAAGGACCACCTGTAATCAAGCATTTCCATAGAAATTATCATGGAAATTATCCACAGAAATTTGCATAGGAAAGTGCAGAAAACAATGAACTAAATATTCTTATGTCATAGCAGATAGAATTCATGCTAACTTGTTCCCAACATATATACTGGGAGAATGGTGAGATATCTGGCAAGATCTTAACTAATTGCTTAAAGCAAAAGAAAGGGTAATGATTCAATTTGTTAGAGATGAAAGAGATGAAATATATACTTTAATTTTTAAATTTCTATTTGGAGGAGAAGGAGGAACACTAAAACAAAAGATTTTGTTTCATTCTGCATGCTACATTGTGCATTATTTCATGCTTGACAGATTATGGGTTCTATATAATTCATAATATTTTCCTTGATTATTGGCTTCTAAGAAGATCTCTGATATAGTAGTCATTTAATTAAGATTAATTACAGGAGATTTGTCACTACTAACCCTTCCCAACATGATTCCCTTGATTTTATTGGTAATGCAAGGAGAAAATGACAAATGTATTCTACTGTATTTATAATTTCCTAGTTAGGCACAGAATTTGCCTTTATATTTTGTCTTAATCTTGCCAGGAAGACTAAAATAAAACAACATGAAACTGGTGTTTGTGATGATAGTCTGAAAAAAACCAGGATGTTATAATATGATTTTGAATAGTTGGTTAATCTCATAATAGCACAAAGATAGAACAAATAAACAAATCTTACACACACCCCATCTTCATGAACAATTCATCTGCTTTTTTTATCCTCTTTATGCAAAGACGTATAGTGAAAATGTAAAGCTGATTTGCAAAATAACTCTAAATCTGTAATATGACCTGCCATATTAAACTGACAACAGAAAAAAACACCTAGTGGTCCATCAAATCTGCTCTTTGAGTTTATTATAAATATAAGGCACATCACATATTTACAATGATAGATAAATGATAGATGGATGGACAAAAGACAGACATAAATAGATAGCTAGATAAAACCAAGGACTAATATTAGAGAGGATGGATTTCTTAAATAGTATTTGTCATTAAATTATAATCTGTTCCTTTTATATCCTTACCAACTTCCAATTTAGAATTTTTTTTCTAGCACTGGCAAGAGAGGTCAGTTTTGGTCCTAATGGAAATAAACCAGTTTCTGATCATCCCAGCAGAAGTGCTCTATTCATTACCTAGTTGAGTAATTAAACATTTGCAAGAAACAATCAAACTCAAAGAATATCAAGGACACCACAGAGCAGCAAATTGTATAGAGCAGTGTTTCTCAATCTTGGCAATTTTAAGACATGTGGACCAGCTCCTGGAAATTCCCCAGGGGGCTTCCCAAATTCCTAACAAGGTTGAGAAACCCTGGTATAGGATTAATGTACAAGGCCAAATTGGACTCAATAAAACAGGCATTTCTTCTGAAATATTTATTATTTTTTAAATGGGAGAACAGTTTCATGTTCACTACAAATATAGCAATGGTGATATACTGTAGCCTGGTTACTTTCTCTATCTAATCATTCCTTTTTAAGTGGGAAACAATATGACAGATATTTACTTTTGAGTAAATATGACACAGTGTAAAAGTATGTAGAAAGAGACCACACACAAGTACACAATTATCTAAATCACAACATGCAAATTGCATTGATTCATTTGATATTATTTGTCAACTAATATAGGTACCTGCAGCTAGCCAGGATGTCCCTATGACTGGTCATGTCACACTGTAACTTCTGTCCTTCCACCTTAAGTCTTGATGTCACACAAGAAGCGGAGTTTGTATTGAGCTATTGTGATGAAAGCTGACCTTCCAGTCAGCCCTGTACACCTATATGGACCACCCAAAGTCTGTAAAGTCTTGAAGTGGCTTAGAACAAAAAGCAATGAAAAAAATTGAAGAAATACAGCCAGGAAGTACAAAATAAATAAATTAGTCTATCTGTAAGAGTCCGAAGCAATCAGAACCAAAGAAAAAGTGGAATAAAATGATCTTCAGCTTTTGAGAAAAAAAAGGAGGAAAAGAACCACTTGTTCTGGGGAAAGGGAGTGCAGTGTTTCAAAAAGTAGGGATAACCATAGAGAAAGAAAATGTGAACCGTATGTGCAAATAGGAAGGTTATTATTAGAAATAGACACATAAATGAATGCTTTTGTATCAAATAAAAAAATTACCTAAACAAGTTGCAGTTAAGAAAAAGTGGGGGGGGGGGAAAGGAGATTTGAGTTTCTTGCCAAACTCCAATAACAGGAAAATAACATTAGGGAGAGAGTACCTGGTACAGGTTTCCACAGTAACCTAATACTGAACCCTGAGGAACTAAATACCATGCTAGGAAATTCTTATTTATTACTAGATTTACATCTCATATTTATTTTGTATAAATTCAGGCAATGTACACACTGCTCCCACCTTCTATTGTTCTCATACCAACAAACCTACAAGAGGAATTCTGGAAGTTGAAGGTTACATATCTTAAAGTTGCTGAGCCTCAGAATCATTACTCTAGAACAGTGGTGGCGAACATATGGCACGGGTGCCAGAGGCGGCACTCAGAGCCTTCTCTGTGGGCACGCACGCCGTCACCCCAGTCCTAGGCCTTCAGCTGGGTTTTGTAAAACCTTTTCGCTTTAGGCTTCTGCCGCCATGTGCCAAAAAAAAAAAAAAAAAGGTTCAATCAGTCAATTTCAACTTCTCGTGGGAAAAAAAAAAGGTCTTGCAAAGTTGGAATTGATTGATTGAACTTTTTAGTCCCACCCAGTCTGCCATTACCACCGCAGCCATGCCCACCCAGTGGGCCACACCCATCTAGCACTCGACGATACATAAGTGGGTTTTGGGTTGAAGTTTGGGCACTCAGTCTCTAAAAGGTTCGCCATCACTGCTCTAGAGAGTAATAGAGACTATTAATTTTTTTTGTGTTTTAAGAAGTGTTCATACAGAATTGGTATTTCAATGTTTATAATTAATTTTAGATCTTGCTGCACATAAAAAATAAAGATGTCAAATATTTTTAAGTCCTTATCACATAAATGAGACATTTTAATTATTTCAAATGCCAGCCATTTTACAATTAAGTTTCCTTTTATAACCAGTAATATGTCATCTCATTTTAACATATTGTCATGAAAGGAAAACAGAATCTGGAGTCAATAAAAATAATATTTTTGTCTTATTGGTCAGCCTATCTTGTTCTTTGTTTCCCTTGTTCTTTCTTTGTTTTCATTCATTATTCATTATTTCATTCAGTATTTTATTGTTTTTATATGGTAAGTCACCCAGACAAGTTTGGTATCAGGCAGCACCTAAAATGAATAAATCAAATCAAATCAAATCAAATTACTGCTATTTCATTGAATCCAGAAGATATTGCTTGTAAAATAAAGTTTTAGAAGACTTTTCTTGAGCTGCCCTGGTAATTATATCACTGTAGCTGACTATCTTGGATAAATCTAAGGCTTGTCCCAAGGCTCTGCATTTTATAGGTTAAATGCTACATTAAAAATAAATTAAGCCTTTTTGTTTCAATTGAAATGGAACACTTAAATTCTATTGTCACTATAAACATTTTCATAAAATGAACAGTGAATGGAAGATCTGATAATGTAAAAGCAGTTTTTAAAATACACAAGCATTTTAACCAAAGCAACAATATAGATTTTAAGCAAAACAATATTAATAATAATAATAAAGTTGGAAGGGACCTTGGAGGTCATCAAGTCCAACCCCCTGCTCAGGCAGGTAACCCTACACCATTTCGGACAAATGGCTGTCCAGTTTCTTCTTAAAAACTTCCAGTGTTGGAGCATTCACTACTTCTGGAGGCAGGTTGTTCCACTGGTTAATTGTTCTAACTGTCAGGAAGTTTCTCCTTAGTTCTAGGTTGCTTCTCTCTTTGTTAGTTTCCACCCGTTGCTTCTTGTCCTGCCTTCAGGCGCTTTGGAAAATAGCTTGACTCCCTCTTCTTTGTGGCAGCCCCTGAGATATTGGAACACTGCTATCATGTCCCCCCTCGTCCTTCTCTTCATTAAATTAAACATACCCAATTCCAGCAACCGTTCCCATCATGGTGACCAAAACTGGATGCAGTATTCCAAGTGTGGCCTTACCAAGGCATTGTAAAGTGGTATTAATACTTCACATGATCTTGATTCTATCCCTCTGTTAATGCAACCTAGCACTGTGTTGGCTTTTTTGGCAGCTGCAGCACACTGCTGGCTCATATTTAAATGATTGTCCACTAGGACTCCGAGATCCCTCTCACAGTTAGTACTATTGAGCAAGGTACCCCCTATACTATACCTGTACATTTGGTTTTTCTTGCTTAAATGTAGAACCTTACTTTTTTCACCATTGAATTTCATTTGTATATGTATACTCATATGTATAATGTATATTCATATGTATAATGATCCTGCTCAGAATCTTGTTCCAGGCAACAAGTTAACTCAATGATATAGATCAGAGGTGTCAAACTGCTGGCCTGCAGGCTGGACACATCACCAGGAAACCATGCCCACCCCATTTCCGGCAATGGGGAAAAAGCTCCGATATGTTGCGCAACGTCACGTGATGTCGCGAGTTTGACATGTCTGATATAGATTATAGAATTTTACTGAATGCATTGCTGAGATATTGCGCTTGCATGCTATCAAGTGTTTTTCATCACTAATTACTGCAATTAATGAGAAATAATATTATGTAAAATAAGGAAAGCTGAATATTTTTCAGACATGACATAGAGAACCATGGCAAAGTCATTGGATAGACTATATCAAAGGAATGACTGTTAAAAACAAGCAATCAAATAAACAAAAATATTGCAGGTGGTTCTTTGTTCCTCCTGTTTTTAAATCCTCTTACTTTGATTAAACCCATAACACTTTCTAAAATTACAGAACAGGTAACTGAAATAATTTCATTTCCTTCCTTCTTTCACACTTGAAATATGTGAGACTCGACTGTGATCTGGATCAAAACATCGGTTCATGCCTATTATAAACCTTATTAATGCCTACATGTTAGGGTTAATTTATTTTAAGGAAATCAAATAATTACAAAATTATTGATATCAGCTAAATTTGTCTGAAGCGGTTCTTCAGGAAGTTGTTTTGACAGATAGTATAGATTAAGGACAGGACTTCTGCAGTGATAATATTTTAAACATTGTTAAATTTTTCAGAGTGCTCATCTGGTAATTATTCTGACCTACTTTAAGAACTGAATGAAGAGTTTTTTAAAAAAATATCTGTCCAGATATAATTTATTTTGGTTTTGGTATTTCTTGATTTAATAATAATCTTCAATTTCGTTTAGTTTTTGCTTTTCAAAAACTATTTTTGATACCATTGATGTAAAAACCTGTTTCTGATACAAATTTAACATTGTTTTTACTTTTGCTATATGATGAGCTGCACAATCAATGTAGATCTGCATCCTTCAGTTTCATTGAACTATATTTGAAAATATATATTTTCAACACAAGTTTCCAGTTCATGGATACAACTTTTTTCTTTTCCTTCCCTAAAGGGATAAATGTTAACCTTATTAATTAGTTCTACAGCAGGGGTCTTCAAACCTGGCCCTTTTATGACTTGTGGACTTCAACTACCAGAATTCTGGAAGCTGAAGTCCACAAATCATAAAAGGGCCAAATTTGAAGACCCCGTTCTACAGTATAAGTAGTTTTCAGACATTCAACTGTTCTAATTATGAAGCAGAGTTGAGCACATAATCCAGGTCTGTCCCTTTTTCCCTTTCAACCTTAACAGGGAAACATCTGAAATGAAAATATAATCTAAGAACCAGCAGCTGACTATAATTACATTGCCCTAACCCAGGGGTCTTCAAACCTGACCCTTTTATGACTTGTGGACTTCAACTCCCAGAATTCCTCAGCCAGGCACACTGGCTGAGGAATTCTGGGAGTTGAAGTCCACAAGTCATAAAAGGGCCAAGTTTGAAGACCCCTGCCCTAATCATATGCAATCAAGACACCTAATACAGCTAGTATTCCATTACCAATACAAGAAGAGATGCTATTCTTTTTTCTTCCACATACTTTGAAACTGGTTAACTTTTTTCAGATGTTTTAAATTACATTGCAGAAGATTTGATGAAGAATCCTCAAGAGAAAGTAGGCAGTTTCATAATGAGGATCCTCCCAGCCAGACAACACAATCTTACTAATATCTTCTAATTCCTACACAAATCCTGATAACACTGGCAATATGGCAGGGATAAGATTTGCCTATCTCGCTTGTGAGAATAAGAAACTCAACCAGGAGGATTCACTTGGAATCAATCATAGTTTATTTTATTTATTTTTTGCTGCCCATCGTACCACAGGGTGGTGTATGTGTTAAAGTTAAAACCATAAAAATCCTTAAAATCTCTTACAGTTGGGAGGGTGGGGGCAGACTAGTGGGAGGTGGGATCTGTTGTTACTTGATTAACCACGTCCAATATGCTGTTCCCTTATTGGGCCCCCAAACGAACTGGGAGACCCAGGACTTTAAGCCCTTATGAAAGGACAGGAGGATTGGGGCCAACCTCACATGGGAGGGGAGATGTTCCATAGGGCAGGTCCAACAGCAGAGAAGGCATTTCTCCTGAACAGTATGAAGGATGTTAGATGTTGGTGTGAGAAATAATCCTTTCCATGATGTGTTAAAGCAGATGTGTCCTATCTCGACAAAACAGTTTTAAAGATCTTCCCCACTGTATCCATGGATTTGTTTTTGTGTGTATATACAGTCATGGATGTTCAATGAAGAGATGTCATGCACAATGATGGCTGTGCATGTACACAATGCCACTAATCTTGACTGACTTCGTTAGTCTTAGGGAGCTATACAATAGAAACAGTGTCTTGCTACAGTTCTATATTGTGGAACTTTTAAAGCATAATTTGCACAGGCCTAGTAGTTACTAAGTTCATCTTCAAAAATAAACAATAAAAATACATTGTCAAATACATTTCTGAGTCCACATCAAAATACTTCATTAATTGCAAATGATCATTCATTTTCAATAGGCATATCCTGCCCTCGACATATTTTATATACTTTGAAGCAGAAGAAAAATGGGCATAATTTTTCTTGGCTTCTAGGAGACTCTGAATGCAAAAGGAATCAATTTATATAAGCAATCAGGTTGACAACAGAAGAGCATCTGAAACAACCTATATTTCTAGGTGAATTGATAAGAGCTATTATTGCAGCTCCTTGCCCATCTGTACCAACACTATCATCAGTTGTGGAACAATTCACATGAAACTAGTGTATATTGTATTGTAAAGTTTTGTTTTGGAGTTCAGCAAAGTCAACAAAAATGAAGTATATCTTTCAGCACTTTCTATAAAAGGCACTATTTTGTCTAGAGGAATCAACATTCTTCTGAGCTTTGAGAAACACTTTCTGAGCTTTGAGAAACACGAACAGGCAACCACAGGATTCATTATGGGAAAGATGTATTACAAAAAAATCAACATATCCTTAAATTTCAGCTGGAGATGTTAAGGCAATGACAGGTAAAAACAGAAGCTCAGTTTCCATATGGATGCAGAGGTGGTTTGTCTCTTTTTAAAGTAGAGAAATTAAACATAAATCTAAGTATATTAAGCCTACCAGAGCAAAACAGTTGAAAAATCATGCTGTTGAATTTCTGTTACTCATTTTCTACAGTATAATATCAGGATAAGGGAAAACATTTGCACATTAATTGGCCTATGCATTTTTATTCAGTTGTATCTAAAGGGAAGAAGATAATAAATAAATAAAATCGGAGTGACCATTTGTTTGCTTTTTGTGCTAGAGTTGACTCCTGGCAACTGACTGGACAGCTCCTGGCAGTTTTCTTGGCAAAATTTCAGAAATGGTCTGCCAAAGCCTGCTTACTAGAATTGAGAAAGAGCAACTGGCCCAAAGTCTCTCAGCTGGCTGAAAGCAGAACTAGAACTGAGAGTTTCTTGCCTGCTGCTTTAACCACTATGCAAACTGTCTCTTTAAAGTAACCAAAACTAAAATAATTAAAATCAACAATTGAAATCAATATGCCAATGTCTATTTAATAGATACATTTTAGGGGCCTTTAAAAAATTGATAAAGACAATACAGGTAGTCCTTGACTTACAACGACAACAGAGCTCAGAATTTCCATCATAAGTCATGTCAGTCATAAGTCAAAGCATCAACATGGCCAGATCCAATTCTATGACTTTTTTTCTGGCAGTCATTAGGCAAATGCTGTAATCATTAAGTGACTATGTGCTGTTAAACAAATCAATGAATTCCTATGGCTGTATTTTTTTTCTAGAAACTAGCCAACAAGGCTGAAAACCAGCAAAAGAAAATCCCAAATTGCAGTCACATGACTGCAGAATGCTGCTATCAGTTATAAAGTTAAGCCAATTGCCAAGTGCCTGAAATGTGGTCATGTGACCTTTGTGTGTGTGTAGCTGTCATAACTCTAGGATTGCACCATAAGTAACATTTAGGGGACCCATTTAAATTAAGAAACTCAGCAGGAAATACATTTTAAAGAAAGGGAATAGCTACCAGAAGGTTCTCAGGTGAATCCAATGAATGGGGGGCAGCAAAAGACTTTTCTTCAGTACACCCAAATTATTTATGGCTTTCTGAGTCAAAACCAGTTTCTTTTATTTCTCCCACAAATGCTTTGTTTTTACTCTAGGTGCAATGTGGCTACCACTTTGTTCTACAGCTTTCATTTTAAGCTGACCAAACAAGGTAGCCTATAGGCAGATGAGCAGCGTCTTTTCATTTGGTTCAGGAGCATCCTGGTCCTCTGTAGGGGAATGACTTGCGTGCATCTAAACAGCATGGGATAATAAAGACACCGTGGCATTGCTACTTTCTCCTTTTCCCTTCTCTCCCTACTAAGCTCAGAGCGAAGGCAGTAATCACACAGCTGAAATGCTTAGCAACCACAGGTAAAAAAAAATAAAAGAAGTTAATAAGTCATAATTTATATGTGAGATGATTGCAGGGAGTTAGTAGCACATTTCTGGTACAGTTAGATTTCATGCTGAGCATCCTTTCCCCTCCCGACAGCAGATTCAAATCATTGCCATGTACAATGATTCTAATATGTAAATTGAACAGTGACTTGTCAAACAGTCCTCTGTATGGTGATTTGTTACACTTCTACATATTAGCCTATACAGGAACTTCTGTAAATCATCCTAACTCTGAAAACAAGCAATGTGAACAGCTTCTTAATAGTTTCACAGGGCTGCATCAATCTTACTAGAACCAAACATGGTAGAGAAATGCAGATCTAGAGCCTTATCAACAAGTCTAATGAAAGAATTTGGTATCAAAAATAAATAAGTAAATAACATCAAGGTGCTATGTGTATATGGAGATGGAATAAGGTTTTTTTTTTTGAAAACTCGTTAATCAAGTCCAAGTAGTCAACCTCTTTGACAAATAGTAAATTACAGTTCTATAGCTCTTGCGAATTTCCATCTGAATAATTTAATTTGCTTCAGTAAATCTGATCTGGTACATGTGTTTCAAAAATATTTAATTAAAATCAGACTCTATGCTTTCATCGCTGTGACATGATATGACATAGCCAGCCAATCAGTTAGAAAAACTTTCCAGATGGCATCTGCGGTTATCTATTATTCAGCTCATTTCAGATAAACTTCTAACAGCACAATCAAGTTGATTATACACTTACTCAAATTAAATTTAAGTACCCAGATTTACAGACATTTATTCACATAACTGCCTCCATATGGATAACAGATCTATGGAAATGCAAATAAAGAATTGGATTTCAATTTAGACATTTATAATCTACTGGAAGAAGTTGATGTTGTGTCTCATCTGGTGCTAGATATTACCTATAAACCCCTGTATGGCACAGGTCCTGCCTGTTTGAAAGACTTCTTATCTCCAACTGTTGCTGCCCATCTAGTATGTTCCAGCAGATTGAGTCATCTCTGGATTTCCTCCATGAAAAAGTGCTGTCTTGTGGGACCTAGGAAGTTTATCTTTTCTATTACAGCCCAACCCTCTGGAACAGGGGTCTTCAAAATTGGCCCTTTTATGACTTGTGGACTTCAATTCCTAGAATCCATCAGCCAACATGCGCTGGCTGAGGGATTCTGGGAGTTGAAGTCCACAAATCATAAAAGGGCCAAGTTTGAAGACCCCTGCTCTGGAACATCCCTCAGAGTTAATGACAGCTTATCTATTGTAAGGTAAGCTTTAAAAATAGGTCTTGTATTGTTTTGTTGTTTTTGTTATTATTACGTTATTTTAGTTTTGACTGCCTGCATGATTCAATGCTTTTCACTTTTAGTTTTTATATTTTTTTATATTTGCCCTAGTTTTATATTCTACTCAGAGTCTACTGGACTTGGGCAGCCAATACATTTAAATACATAATAAATAAAACTTCATTTCCCTTCCACTAAAGACTGGATCCCTTTTACAATAGATAAAGTGCAGAGTAAGACAGGAAAGTAGAAATCCTGAAGATCAGATTTTGGTCTCTTTGTAGTGAAGTTCTTTTCATGGAAGCTGTTTCTCTCTGATACTTGAGAGGATGGTTCCTTGATCTTCTCTGTAGCATTTCTAAGAGAATAGAGGGGGTCTTGAAGAAATAAAGCTAATGAAATCTATTTCTACCAGTCTCACAACACGTCTCTATTGGATCAGCATCTAATGGATGCTAATAATTTAATTCCCGCTAAAGAAAATGTTAAGCAGAGGTTGTTATTCAAAGACAAATAAGTAAAACCTTATGGTATCTTTCTGAGAAATGTTTATATTGTATTTTTTTCAAATGAACATATAGTGATAAAAAAGAGAAATATTTGGTAATATTGTTGGCATTCCAACTATTTCTTTAGACTTGGGGCTATTCCTCTTCAATGGAGAGAACTTAGTGCAGTCTATGTCCATATCAGCATAGCTTCTTATATTGTACCTATTACTGTTTGGAATTCTTTTAATTCAGTATGTCTTGGTTATTTTTTAATTTTTTTTAGTAAACTCTATAAATTTATCTGCATCCCTTAATATCCCCATATCTTAATCTAATCTAATCTAATCTAATCTAATCTAATCTGTTGCTCTTTTACAAAAAGTCAAAATTATCACCTGTAGCCACTGAGACTGGTCACTGTGCCCTGATGTCCAGGCATTAACTTTGCCTTGTTTGTCTAGTCGAGCTTTCCTGGGTTCCCATGTGAACATATCCATATTGAGTGTTCTGAAGATACTGGAAGCAGTGATCTGATAATCCTGAATATGTCCCGATTTCATTCCCAAAGGTTCAGAACAACCTAAAAAAAATTAAAAAGATACTTGAAAACAAATAGGTGAGTGACCTGTAAATTCTGACATTGCACTTCATGGAATAACTTCATGGAATCTTAGTGGGAAGGGTGTTCCACAAAGCAGGGGCCACTATGAAAAAGGTAAGCTTCCTATGTCCTACTACCATGTGCCCCGAAAATAAGACCCGATCACAGGTTTTTTTGCCTCCAAAAGAAGCCATTCGGGGGATGTCTTATTTTTTCCACTGTCTCGCCTCATGGCACTGGCACCAACAGCCTGGTCTAGCAGGAGCCTGCGTGGCCTCTGCCAGCCCACATCTTTTGTTTATTTTCAGGATAGTTCTTATTTTTGGGAAAACACAGTAGATGCATGATAATTTGGAGGTATAAAGACCTTGAAAGTAGATGAGATCATTGAAATGGATTTAGTTAGTAGCTATTACTGTTCTTCGAGCAGTTTGGTAAAGACCTATTCAAATGTGTGTTTTCATATATGGAAAGTACAATGAGAAAACAGTTTAACATGCCAAAGATCCTGGATATAATTTTCTATTTACTTTAAAATCTGTCTCTATAGGAAGACGACCACAGTCACAATGAGGAAGAGGAAAGAAAGCTGCACAAGAAAGCAAAATCAAATCAAATCTCAGCAAAAGAAACTGTTGAATATTTAGGTTTTTTTTTTATAAACAAAAGGATTGTTTTAATTACATTTTAATTAACTCAATAAACTCAATAAACTCTTCATTAGCTTCCGGGGCTAATATATACTAGCAGAAAATTATGATATAAATGCAATCTCATTTGTTTTTATTTAATTGTGAGTTCTGGCTGTATTTCCCCCCTCCCTTTCTGTCCAGTTTTGTCCAATTCTTGGACACTGCCTAGACAAGTCCCTGCAGTTTTCTTAGTAAGGTTTTTTCAGAAGTAGTTTGCCATTGCCTCCTTCCTATGGCTGAGAGAAAGGAAGCTGGCTTTGTGCCTAAGGCGGGACTACCGTAGCCCTCACAGTCTCCCAGTTTCTAGCCTGATGTCGTAACCACTACTTCAGACTGGTTGTATATTTAATTCTATTGCTTTGGGTTTAATTTTGGATTTGAATGTATTTCTTGTATTAAGACAAACAACATGATCACTTCAGAATTAATTTTCTGAAATAAGATGATAAAGTATGGGAAAAGGAAAAAAACGGGGGAACAATGGGCTCTAGTAGGAGAATAACAGATAAATTGAAAAATTACAATATATGTTTTTAAAAATGTGAAATAAATGATGAGAAAATACATTAGTTTTTGACATATTTATATCAACATATATAAATTCATAATAAGACATCTGGATATTTACAAATAATAGAAAGAAACACTAAGAATACTGACCTGACAATTCACAGCCAAGAAGTTCCATTCTCAAAGTACAATGCCTTCTACAGACTTGAGGATACAATCGTAGATACTGAGATTTTATTGGCGGGGTGAAAGAATTTGCATAAGGTGTATTATTATCCACATTTCCATGGAACACCTGCAACAGCACATAATAGGCTTTAGTCACACATGACAGATGTAACCCACAAATATTGATTTGTGCTTACTAATTTATTAATTTAATTTAGTGGTCCAGATGACTAGTGACTCAAAGTGGCTTGCAAGAGGGGGTAAGAAACACAAAGTAACAATGTACTAAAAGATAAAACAACTATGTTAGATAAAAGTTTAAAATGCAAATGCTCCAACAAATTCACAATTTGCCCCATTTCAGTGCCTCCTGCAAGAGCCAGGGTTTTAGGGACTTCCTAAAGAACCACAGGATCATGATTCTACAATTCTCAGGCAGAATGCAAATCCAAAAGCCAGATGTGATGACCGAGAAGAGGACATTGTTTTGTTGATAGGACTTGGAACATGTCAATCTTATCAGATCATACAGGATGGGCAAAGATAATTGGAGACAGATGATCTCACAGATATCCTGTCCTTAGGTCATCAAGGGAGAGGCAGTTTGGTATAGTAGTTAGAAACAGAAGACTGTGAGTTCTAGTCCTGCCTTACATGTGAAGTCAACTGGTTGACTTTGGGCCACTCAATATCTCTTAGTCTGAAGAATTAAATGGCAAGAGACTTAGAGGTATCACATATATCAGGGTTTCACAAATTCTTCAGAAGAATTACTTTGGAATGCTTAGTAATGTATGAAGCAGCTCTTTTTGAAATGCTTTCTGAACAGTTTTGTTCCCCTGCCAATTCACGTAGCTTCTTTAGAAGCTGTTCCCACATGTGTACAAGTGTGTACATCCACATCCAAAGCCACTTCTCTTTCAGATTACCTATAGATATATGCAGGAACACAACAGGAGTCACATCTAAAGCTGCCATATATGCCAGAAGAATTTGTAATTGTTTCAAGTATGGTGGTTCATTTTCACTTCTACATACTTCAAAATATCGCTTTCAAAGAATTTGCTGAGTTCTATAGGTGTTTGATTTGGAATTTAGATCTTTGAACAAGACTTCCCTTTATTATGCTTATATCTGACTAGTTTGACTAATACCTACCAATGAAAATTGTGATCAGTAAAATTATCATTACCTTAATTTGACAATGTTTAGTGATAAACTATATGCTAAAACTGATTAGCAACGCAAAAACACATATTCTTGATTGGAAGTACAATATAAATGATAGAATGCTTTCAACACTGTCTTTCACTTGTCTCTTACCCAAAAGCTCTCGATATTATTCTCATACTAGTTTACCAGACCATGTCTCTTACTAGTATTTTTTAGGTGTAGGAGCAGGCAATATCAACCATTAATATCAGTCTCACTAGAGTATTATATGAAGTTTTTGGGAAAAGATAGACTAATATTTCTTACTGCTTATTGTAACTATACTCTTCTTCTATGCTTGTAAATGCATATATGTTGAGCCTTGCCTTCACTAGGCTTGACACACCTATCTACATTATGTTTTACTAAGTAAAACACTATTTAGATGCTAAATGGATGCTTTATTATCTGCACAATCACTGGACAAGCAATTTTGGACCCACATTCCATAGCAACAAAAAGTCTTGTGGTAGAACAGCCAGTAGGTGTCAGTGTTCTATAAAAAAATGTATGTGGCAATACAGGGAAGGGCTGGAATATCTGTTTTTCTACTTCCTGTATCCTACCCTACTTGTATGCCTCTATATATGTTTTGAGTCTTGGCTTTCTACCAAGGTTATCATGCCTGTCCAAATTACCTTTTACCAAGTCAAATGAACTTAAAAGCAACCTATCTGGATTTTTTAAATTAATTGCTTCCTTATAGAATCTGTTCTGTGACAATAGCATTAAAACAAACTATATAGTTTGACCCTGTATATAGTAAGAGACAATTTCTACCTTCAAATACTCTTGTGTTTAATAATATTTTTTAATATACTATTGTCTGTTCTTGCTTCAGGACAGGAATGGCATTGTATTCTTCTCTTGCTCTTAAGAGTGAAATACAATTGGGTATACTTCATATAAGTCTGGTTAAATTTTAAAATGCATTCTTACTTTTACCTTGAGTTTAATTAAGTGTTTTTAAATATATCCTTTATTTTCAAGGATTAATCATTTGTCAACATAAAGAAGACAGAATTGCTACAGCACTATGAATTTATAAGGGGGAATGGCCCTGATACATATTTGCTCCTGTAGAAATATTTGAGCCATTTGAACATCATTAGTTCTGGCGAGCAGTAGGAGCAGCTACCTGTATAAGAATAGTTTATGTAAATATGTACTTCAAGAAGAAATTGATCAGGCAACTAGAACAATCTAAAGCTGTTGTTTAACATTTGGCAGGTACAAAACAGCATCTTGGATTTATTTTAAAACTTTATGTTTTTATAATTAATTTGTATCCATCCTTTTTAAAATCTTTTATTTCCTTACTGCTTGATTTTTGATTTCCTGTGTATTGCCCATCGAATGTTGCTGAAAAGGTCTGTGGGTGCTTGACCTGACCTTGCAAACTGAGGGACACATACAATATAATAAAAAGTAATTATTATTACTATTAATAAGTTAATTATTAATTAATTTAATATTAATTAACAGTAATACCTTTGTCACCATCAAACAACAGCATCTACCTATCCCAGGTCCTTAGGCAGGACTCAATAGATGGATAAAAATCCAGTCTATATATCTGACTGACTGTGCGACGAACCATACTAATTATGAAAGCCAGCTGGGTGTCTTTGGACACGTCACTCTCTCTCAGTTCTATCCACCTCACTAAGTTGTTTTTATAGGAAAATAGGAGGAAGAAGGTGTGTTGGATATGTTCGCTGCCTTGATTTATTTGTGAAAATAATAGAAATGGGATATAAACAAACAAACAAACAAAAAAGCAGTATGGTATTTGGAGACTGAAGTACTCTAGTGTGCCACTTGAATAAACAAAATGGACCTCATCTTGAGAAGGAAGAAAAAACCTGTAAGTCACACATGGGATGAAACAAAAAATCTTACAGTTTTCTCCAAGAGCCCCCAACCTATGGGCATTCTATAAAGCAGGGGTGTCAAACTGCCGGCCCGTGGGCCGGACGCCTCACATGGAAGCTGCGCCCACCCCATTGCCGGCAATGGCAAAACCGGCTCGATACGTTGTGCGACGTCACATGACGTCACGTGTTTAACATGCCTGCTATAAAGACTTGGAGACCTGATTGTTTTCTCAGATCTTGGGTTGAGATGGATAGGCCCCTACTTGGGTGTGATTTTGTTATTTTTGTTTCTCTCTGTATGTAGTGACTAGATACCATTGGTTGTTGTTTGTATTGGATAATTATGGTAATACATTGTGAGCTGCCCACAGCTAGATAAAGGTGATATTCAGATTGAATAACAATCCAATAAAAGTCCAAATAAATTTTAAAAACAAACCTATAAAATTGCAGAATAAAATCTGAAGGCAGAAATGTCTCTGTAAGCTTATTTTTATGTAAGTTATGCTATTGAAAGACATAGATTTAAAATAATATATTTTATATCATACAAAATATTACTTTTATATTGATGAAATTGACTTACCATATCTTCAGTGGTACCTTTCACTTTATATGTGGTCCATAGTTTGCCATCATTGCTATATGCAATTTTGTATGATTTAATGTATTCTGGGCTTCCAATTCTCTTTGCACCTTGTGTGATAACTCCAGTGATTCTCATTTTTCGTTGTAGATTTATCTGAAATTATAATCAGGCATCATCAATGAAATAATCAGCTCTGTATTTCATTTAGCAGAAATGTATTTCATTTCACGCTATTGCTCATATAAATAAAATGTATGGCTAGTCTAACACCAAATGTTCCTATGTCCAAGGCTTTATTTATACGGAAGTTCAATTAACTCACTTATGATAGTTAATTTAAGAGAATGTCACATGCTAAAGAACAATCATTTCTTCTAGCATGTTTTCCATTCTTCTGTGCACAAGGATAATGCAGAACAAAGTCAAGTTCACAGCTTGGAGAATATTGCTTGAGGCCTGATTTTTGTGATAACTTCCATTGCTAAAACTATATTAAGCAGATTCCATTCTAACTACAGTCTAAGAAACAAACACTTTTTTAAAAATTGCAATTAACTGTTAATTATTTTGCTACAAATAGATACAAGAAGTTAAATCTTTCTTTTTGAGTAATAAATGCATGTTTTAGTCCTGCAAGCTTGTGCATTACCTATCCACCTCTTTGATTAGCAGAGCAACATTTTGTGAAATGTTCCAGTATAAAAATTTAATCTGACAGTATTTACATATTTTTATAAACCCAATGACTTTTCAGTCACTAATAAGAGAATCTTGAAATCGGTAAAAAATTCTATATTGAAGGAATCTTGTGTAAGTAAAAAAAAACCTTAATATATATTTATATTCTTTCCAGTTTTTTTCAAAATGATCCACTATAAGTATGGTTGATCATGGACAGAAATTCCGTAGACCAATAATTCTGCTTGGTATAGTATTTTGGTCAGTGGAAGTAAAATAATTAGTAGCTTTATAGAATAAAAAGATAAATATGCACACATATTGGTTAATTAAAAATATTGTTAGAAATGATGTTACATTTTTCTGCAAGTGAAAAGAACATTCATAATGTATATTTCATATTGACCAATATTTATAGTAAGTTTGATTTATGATTCCTAAGAAAATCATATATTAGATTGTTAGTTAAGCAAAGCATTCTTAAATATAAGTTGAAATGTATTTACTGCCTGGATTAAATTACCAAACATTTACACCTGCCTTAATGAAAAGGACAATTCTGCTCATATACTTTTAATGAGGATTTCAAAAGGATTTCAAATAGGGTTTATATTTCAAATGATTTTTTTTAAATAATTGTTTTAATCTTCTCTGCCTACAAGTGATTTACATAAAGTTAATAGAAAACATAGGCGACTGAAATACCCTAATCAATAAACAATAATTTCTGAGTAGCTTTCATATTAATTCACTGCAATATATAATGGAATGGCATTACTGTACAAATCATATGGGGGTTGAACTTGGAAGAGCTGCTTAATGAATCTACGAGTTCATTTCTCAGAAATGTTCTTCATTGAAAATAAGCATTTGAATGGGGGAAGGGGGGCTTTTTAAATAATTTTTGAATATCAGAACAGGAAATCAAAGAAAAGAGAGACAAGAAAAAAAATGGGGAAAGCAAGAAAAAAATTTTCACTTTGGTCTTTTCACATTTATTTTAATAAAGTGTAACATACAGGATAGATAAGATAAGATAACCTTTATTGTCATTTTTATACTGTGGGCACAATGGCACACATCAAAAATGAAATTTAGTTGCCTGCTCTCAAAGTGAAACACATACATGACACACACCTAAACATACTATGAACAACATATGTATAGACCCACATCCCTACATATACGTAGCAATAAATATTAAATATTGTCCATCTTGAATATATAACGGAAGGAGGAAGCTTGAGAGTTCATAAGGTTAATGCTGTATGGAATGAAACTATGGCTGAATCTGGATGTTCTGCTTTTGTATCCCTCTGAATACATGAAAGGACTAATTCTTACAGTATAGCTGTTTTAAAGAAATTTTGATTTGACTAAGACTTCATGTACCTTACAGCTGTTTATGGAATAAAGGCTAGACAGGCATTAAGCAAACAGATCTCAGTTCATTCAGTGGAAGTTTTCCTTCCTCTTTTTTTCTTGGCAATCCTTGTGATAAAAGGACTTTAGACTAGAATTTCATTTCTCTGACAAATGTCCATATACATTATATTAAAAAGCTGAAAGATGAAACTCAATTGTTCAGTCAGTTCTATTGCTTAAAAAAATGATAGAAGGGAACTCAGTTCCTGCAGGAATACTTACGTCTGTGGTCTTGTTGAAATAAATGGGGTTTGCATCAGAGCATAATTCCAAATGAACTAATTTACTGGTGTCTGCATTAACTATGTATTCGATAGCCTATTTATTAACTTCTTTATAATGTACTGTAGTTCCATAAATTCATTTTCCTTTAAATTTAGCATAAACTACTCAATTAAACTAAGAATGGGCCTATTCACTGTTAAGGTATTCACAATAAAGAAGGAATACAATATCTAATAACCCATATGCAAATGATATATATTATAAATTATGCTGCATTATATTTCAATTTTCAACCTACATGACCAGATATTACAATCTCCTGGGTGCAATTTCTTGAAAATAATTAAATAGATAGATGTATAACTTGAAAGTAGAGTTATGTGTCTCATGAGAATCAGGCCAAAGATTCAGCTGAGAACTTAATCAGACATTGACTGATTATAGTCACCTTTCTTAGCACAGGATACATGGTAGTGTACTTCATCAAAATAACAAACAAACAAAAAAACTTAAACAAATACGAAAACACAATCTCTCCCCAAAAAACAATAAAACAGGGTTTTAAACCAGAAGTGTCAGGAAAAAAATCCTTATTCAGCAGGACATACCATTCTCAGACCAAAGTTCTAGGAGGGAAATATGGTCTTTAATGCTTTCCATAAAGCAGTTATTGTCAGGGACAGGCACATTTTTTTTCCAGGCCTTCGGGGACTCTTTCTCTCTGTTTACCTTTGATCTTCCCTTAAACATTGTTTGTAAAAATGAAGATTCCTTTGGAGGTAATACTCAGTATATAAACTCCAAGACAGTACAAGTAGAAGCTCTGATATGTGCATATTAGAACCTATCTTATATCAGAAGGTGGAACTTGAATTATTTTCAGGCCAGAAGATACATTGCTGCTATTACAAATTTCCGACCAGTCAGGGAAAGGCAAAAAAAAAAAAACATTTAAAAAGCAATTATTTTCCCATATTTATAAGAAAGCCAAATCAGTACCACAAGGTTTTAATATAATAAATATGTGAAAATGTTAGTAATCCATTGAATGCACAATACAGGTTATTGTTGTAATTGTTCAACTGATTTTAAAAAATGCAAAACGTTCTCTCCCCTTATTTAAATAATTAATTCCTACTTGTATTACTAGAACTGTTGAAGCAATGAAGTCAAAGCAAGCATTTTCAGTAATTTAAATTTTCCCAGGTTCTCTAAACAAATGTTGATATGTGTAATTTGAAACAAAAATTGAATTCCCACTTTAAACATTGCCAAATGTAATTCAACATTTGAATTTAAATCCTTAGCTTTTTGAACTAGGCAAGAATCATCCAATCCGCTTTGAGAGATGGCTCTAATGGTTTAGAAAAAAAAAAAAACATGTGTTGGATTCAATCTGATCTTGGGTTTTTGAGTGCAATACAGAAAACAAGAACAACATCTCCTCTGATGACTATCTTTTCTGGTGACAATGACCTAGTATTTCCCAAACCAGATTGTGTACTATGCCTTGTTTATCATCATAGGTATTAGGTACTGTATTTTTATTTGTGTCTTTATATACATCACTTAGACATAGTGTTCTTCAAATTCTCAGTAAGATTTAGTGGTTGTAGTTTTACTAAGAACCATCCTACTCTCCCCTTCTTAAATCTTATGATCCATTCAAGATGCTGTGTTGGGCAACTGATGGCATGTAACTATCAAATGCTTCTTTCTGTCCATCCAAAACAGTTTGGAAGACCCAAAAAAAAAATCATCTTTAATTTTAAATGGGCATGGGAGAAGATGAAGAAGCAATGAGGATGGTTCATAGGGAGGGAAGCTAACCTCAAAATGCCTAGTTTCTGGCAGATAAACAACAACATCTGTAAGCCACCCAGAGTCATTTCAAAATGAAATTGGGGAAAATAAGTTTAATAAATTAATAAATAATATAAAAAATAGATAAACGGAACTTCTAGGCTAATACTGCAGCAAAATGTGATAAAATAAGGCAAATGCCTTAATGACTATCTTAATTTACCTTATATAAATCTCAATAAACTCTGCAGATATTCTGTAGGAGGGACAAATGAGGAAATGTGCCTCATAGAATTATTAATCCTTTGAATGCACAATATATGTTATTGTTTTAATAGTTCAACTGATTTTAAAAAATGCAAAAAGTTCCCCCCCTTATTTAAATAATTAATTCTTACTTATATTACTAGAACTGTTGAAGCAATGAAGTCAAAGCAACCATTTTCAGTAATTTAAATTTTCCTGGATTCCCTGAAAACATTAACCTTGAGCCATTCCCTTTATCTCAGCACTAGGAAAGATGCAATGACAAACCACTTCTGAAAAACATTGCCTAGAAAACTGCAGGGACCTATCCGGGTTGCCTCTGAGAATTGGACATGATTGAACATGAAAAACCATCTATCTATCTACCTATCTACCTATCTGCCTACCTATTCATCTTCACTGTAGACCCTTACATCATAATATTGGAATAACATAATTCTAAAGACAACAAAATGTGTGTCCTTAAAAGGAATATTTAACTTTAAAGAAAACTTGTCTTCCTATCCACAAATGCTGAGCTTAGCATTAGAGGTAGAGCGGGCAGCCATCCAGATGATTCAAATCTGACTTGTAATTTGGGCCCCGGGATTTGGGAATCACAAGAGACCTGTTAATCTGGTGAATAATTTATTTTGGCAACTAAAAAATACCTGAAATGTAGAAGTTAAAAATATACATGAAACCTTAAACACTAAACCCATTCTTTCTAAATACAGAACTCTAATATGTGATATACTGTAAGTAGAGAAAAAGGTAGATCTCCTTTCCTTCTACCTCAGAAATTAAACAAAACTGAAACTGAGCAGCTAGTAGCTGTGATTCTTTATCTTTCATTTCAGTTATCTTGTTCAGCTTTTTCTACAGCAGAAGCAATTAAATATAGAACCATGCTGTTGCATCAGCACCATCTGTCCCTGAATTCTGCTCCCATTCCAGTCATTCTGCTTTTGGAGGATGTTTGGCTAAAACATTATTGTCAATTGTTCTTATTTTCTTTCTTCCAATTTCAGCTCTCCTCCTCTGGGTTAGATCTCACATTTTATGTGGAGACGGTATTTGAATAATATCTCACGTGTTGCAACTGAGATGACATAGTTCAAACTGTATAGATTAATTCTATTTTTCCTAGAATCTCTAAATAATTAATATGCTTTGTACATGTACTGTATGTGTGTGCAGGAGACAAAGGTATTTCTAACATTTACATTCATGGAAAATAGATCGATGTCTACTATAGTTATATTCTATCATTTATGAACAACAACAACAGGGAAGGGACCTTTGAGGTCTTCTAATCCAACCCCTTGTTCAGGCAGGAAACCCTATACTAGACAAATGGTTGTCCAATATCTTCTTAAAACCTCCAGTGTTGGAGCACCCACAACCTCTGGAGGCAATTCATTCCACTGATTAAAGGTTCCAATTGTCAGGTAATTTCTCCTTAGTTCTAGGTTGCTTCTCTCCTTGTTTAGTTTCCATCCATTGCTTCTTGTCCTACCTTCAGGTGCTTTGGAGAATAGGTGTGACCCCCTCTTCATTGTGGCAGCCCCTTAGATATTGGAACACTGCTATCATGTTACCCCTAGTCTTTCTTTTCATTAAACTAGACATACCCAATTCCTGCAAACTTTCTTAATATGCTTTAGCCTCCAGTCCTCTAATCATCTTTGTTGCTGTTCTATGTACGGTTTTTAGAGTCTTTTTTACATTGTGGCAACCAAAACTGGGTTTAAGATATTATAAAGCAGTATTAACACTTCACATGATCTTGATTCTACTCCTCTGTTAATGCAGCCTAGGACTGCATTGGCTGTTTTGGCAGCTGCAGCACACTGCTGGCTCATATTTAAGTGATTGTCCACTAGGATTCCAAGATCCTTTTCACAGTTACTACTGTTGAGCCAGGTACCACCTATACTATACTTGTGCATTTAGTTTTTCTTGCCTAAATGTAGAATTTTACTTTTTTCATCATTGAATTTCATTTTGTTAGATAGAACCCAGTGTATAAGTCTGTCAAGATCCTTTTGAATCTTAAGCCTGTCTTCTGGATTGTTGGCTATTCCTGCCTGCTTAGTGTAGTCTGCAATTTGATGAGTTCCCAATCTATCCCTTCATTTAAATCATTGGTGAAGATATTGAAGAATACTGGGCCTAAGACAAAACCTTAAGGTACCCCACTGCATACTTCTCTCCATGTAGATGCCATTCCACTGATTGATTGTTCTCACTGTTAGGAAATTGGATTGAGTTGGGTAGCCATATAAATTTGTTTAAAAATAAATTAAATAAATAACACCCTTAGGTATTTACAGATTCATTGCTTGATTATCTTTTCCAGAATCTTCCCATGTATTGATGTCAGGCTGTAATTTCCTGGATCGACAGTGACATTATAAAACTAATCTTAGGTATCATTGATGAAATTTAAACAGAAAGCATATTATTTTTAAGAAAAAGGGAAAGGATTTTAAAGATCTCTTTGAATGCCAATATTTTCACTATTTTATTATGTAAAGACAAATCTCCTACCAGAAAGAAAAGAGAGAGAGAGAATGTGAATATCAATGCTGTAAACATTAGATGTTCCCGCTCTGACAACTGATGAAAATTGCAGCCATTTTCTCTTTTCTTTTCATGCTTTTTCTGGTATTTAGAAATCAGATGCAGAAGGGGTGGGTGGGATGAAAGCTCGAGCTCGGCTAGCCATAATAATAATGCTGCTTTGTGGGAACCCAAGGATGAGCTGATAACGTTTTGGCGGGCTGAGGAGCTGGGAGAAACCCCACATTTTAGGCTAATTGGAGAATGTGATTTATGACAGCTTATTGGGGGTGGGAATTGCACTTTGTTACTTTGTATCCAGGGGAAAGGAATTTAGTTTTTGGGTTCAACTATGTAGTGCCAATACTTTTTTTCCTGAATAAAATGTTCTTTAAGGAAGAATTTTTGCCTTGAAGTTCTTTTAATGGGTTTCATCTATCGGAACTATGACAATGAGAGAGAAAGAAAGAGGAAAATACTAGATATGCTTTTTGTATCCATGATTTTATATTATTTTGGTATCCACTGAACTTGCTAGATATTTCTCTGATACAGATGGAGGTGTTCATCTTTGTGTAAAACCTATTGTGTCTTTAGTGCAAGAAATAATAAGTGGAATTGGATTATCATATAGATGGTTAAAGTAAGAGTAAACATATTTCAAAAGTCTCAACATTTTTCTAGACAATCAACTCATTTGGGTTTCATTGGGAAGCAACCCTTTTGTGCCTCTGAGAATTTACAGAATTAAGACAGACTAAAAACTAGCTTGGCTTGTTTCTTCTTATTAAGTTATTATTTTACTCCCAAAGGTAGTTGCTAAGAATTCTATTAACGGAGAGATATGAATTATTCAACGACTAGCATGTTTAGACAGCAGCCTCAGCACAAAGCCCATACTCAGTTGCAGATTTTATGGAATTCTGCAATCATTTAAAATACACTTAATGTATAAATTATTGATGATCAGCCTAACTATGTTTAGCAAAAGAGGAAACATTAATTATTATACTTCAAATAATAATTTTACTATATAATTTACAATATTAATTTTCCCTATTTATATGCTAGGCACAGGGTAGAAAAAAACATGACTAAAAATGGTGAACAGAGGCAATATTTACTTTTATTTTTATCTGAAAAAGCTCAAGATTTAACTATTATAGATGACCTCCTCTTTCCAAACATAAAGTATATGGGCTATTCTGGATACAAATTTATATTAATCCATATGGTTAATAAAAGATAGCATTTATATGAAGATGGAAAATATGATTCCAAATATATTCACTGTAAGGGATAGGGACTGTATATCTACTTTCAGGTTTTTTGAAACAATACATCCGCGACAGCAATTTAAAAAATTCTAATGGAATATTATTACTTACATATGCAAAATGACAAATATTCATGTGCAAGAAATGTGGGCAAATTCCAAATTTCTAACAGTACAGCACTTCTTTACAAGAAAATGTACAAAGTTGCTGGTGTTGTAATTTTTTGTATACCTTTAAAGATTGTATAGGTAGTAGTAAATAGGCAACAGTAGTTTCACTGTATAAGACCTACATTCTCCATTACGAACAATAGAGATATCATGTACCAAAATGCATGCATACCTATATAAAGAAAAAATATATATTTTATGCATAGAAAAACATCCATTTTAGATAAAATGCCCATTTAAAAAAAATCTGCTTTGGCTCTAGATAAAGAGACACCATATAAAAAGAGGTATCTGCCTTCACTCTAAAATAGGTAAACCTTTGTTTGTAATAAGTAACACATTCCATTCCATTAATAATGATTTGCTAAATTAAAAGATAATTTTTATAAAATGATACATTTTTGTATATGGCATTGGATAAACTGTCAAAAATGTATAAGAGAGCTTCAAATATTTATTGCAAATGTAACCAAATTGAAGGTACTTTTTTCCCATCTCTGGTGGACATGCAAAAAAGCTAAAAAATATTGGGATCTAGTATGTATTTTGATCCAGAAGATTTTAAAAGTGAATGTAAATTGAAACAAAAAAAAATTCTTTTGAGTTTAATGGTCAAACAAAGGTAAATCTTATGGAAATTTGCTTTAATATACAGTATGACAACAGCAGCAAGACTTTTATATGTACAAAGGTGGAAGGATCTACAAATACTTACAATGGAAGAATGAATGATGAAGCTGATGGATTTGACGGAAATGGTGAAAATGACAGCTTTCATTAAAGACAAGACTGAATAATTTCATTTCCACTTGAAACCACTTTTGGATTTTTTTGTAAGAAACCAATGTAGACAAATGTTAACCTTAGCATAAAAGTCTGATGCAGGACCCAATCTGGGTCAGTCACTAAGACCAGAATTTTAGCCTTCCGAGCTTTTGGGCTCATGATGGAGCCCATCCTCAAGGAAATTGTCTCTACCAGAATGGGCTCTAGCAGTACAAAAGCTCGGAAAACTAAATCTCTGGTTGTGGTGACCAATCCAGATGGGATCCTGCAACATTATCCTGGGAGATATATGTTTGCCTTCATTCATAAAAGTTTAATGTACTTTTTAAATTCATATTTGTAACAAAGAAAGTCTGAAGGCATTTTTTTTCTGCTTTCTTTACTTTTTATTTTCTTTTTGCACCTCTGTCTTCTTTATTTTTTCCTTTCTTTCTTAAACTTTTTCAGTTATTTTCTGGTTTCGAAAATCAACGAAGGTAATAACTGGCTAGATTTATAAACTTCATAACCTTATAAAAGTAGAAATAAAGAGATGTGGGCATAGCTATCCACGCAAAGCAGCTGAAATAAACATATTTTGTACTTTCTACTGATTGTCTGGTGTGCCTCATTTCCAGCTTGGAATGAACCCAGAGAAAGTGTTTTAATCCCAACACTGCTGTAGAGGTATTGTTTTTTTTTATGTTTTTTTATAGCTATGGAAGGCTGCAGTAGGGGGTGTGTTAATGTGTAATGACATTTCATGTGGGAGGTAGCTTGGATTATGGCATGTTGGAGAACTGAATTTTTTTGAAAGCTGCATTAAGCCTATTTTAAATGTACATACCATTGGGAAGAAATCTGTTGTTAAGTCTTTTGTTGCTGAACTGCAATACTGCTAGCTCTGGGGTTTCTGTTTCTGGCCAGAACAAAAGAGGTTTTGGTTGCATGTCTCCTATGGACTGGAAAAATGCTCATTCTGTCTATGGGAAATATGTAATAGCCTAATAAAGTCCCAAGTATGTTCACTAGTCAGAGAATGCTCAGTGGCTCAAAAACTAGTTGGGGCAAAAAAATAATAATGAATCATTGGGAATCTGAATAAAATGAAATCAGGCTTTCTGACAGAAGCCTATATTAAGTTATAAGAAATACTGCAGAAGAACTTTACTTATATAGGCTATCATAACAGAATCTGATATTCCTCTTAAACAAGTGTCAAGAAAGGGCAATCATGAGGGGTTCTTTTTTCCCCTCACATTTTCTTGGTTTCCTGGACTGAGCTCCTGTTTTGCCTATGGCTTCTGTGCATCTTTTCCACAATAGACCTTCTACACAAGGGAGGTGTCAGGTCCCAAATCCTTGTTGTTTTCCCTGCATATGTGCTCTTGTTTGGAGCCTGCCATTCTGCTGGGAGAAGAGGGGACTTGCTTTCACTTGGCATAACTTTCGCTTTCTACTTTTCCTCTCCTGCCTATCCACTTGAGAAAAGAATGTGTCTCCCTTATTAGGGAGACAGTTATGTAGAAGCGAAACTGGAGAAGGCCTTGAGATGTGCGTCAACTGTGCCAGTTACCCAAACATCATGCCACCTGTGGATTGGCTGAATTTCAAATGGACACTATGACTTTGGTGGGAGGAGGAAGATTGCTTGTTTACTATACTGTTTAAGCGGGATTTTCCCCAGATCTCGCCTTGACTTCCCTATTGTCACTAACCCCTAATAAAAGTTCCTTTTGAGACAATGCCTGTTTCAAGAGTTCTGCTTTCTTGGGTGGTTAGCTGAGGTGGGTCCTTACAGGAGGTAAATTAATTTGCTGATAAAAAAAATCCATAATACAGGGATTGTTATGTGTTAACAAAAATTAAATACAAACATTAGTTAAAGGGACAACAATAATACTATTCTCCTTGAAATACCAAGTAGAGTTTATTGTGATTTTACTCCCTCTGACCTGTGTTTGCCTTCAGAGGTTGCGGGTGCCTTATCACTGGAGGCTTTCAAGAAGAGACTGGAGAGCCATTTGTCAGAAATGGTATAGGGTCTCCTGCTTAAGCAGGGAGTTGAACTAGAAGACCTACATAGTCCCTTCAACTCTGTTGTTTTGTAAATTCTGTGTTTAATTTTTATTTTTTTGTAGGTTTTTAATTCTAGTGTTTTCTGGATTTTATTTTTGCAGAATGTAAATATGAAAACTTCTGCACATATACATTTTTTTCTTATACCTGTAATGGTTCTGTCAAAAGAAAAGTTAAGAATCAAGTCAAGAATCAAGTCAGGTGGAGAAACAAAAAAAGGAAAAGAAAAGAAAACTAACCCCATAAGCAAACTCTTGGCAATATTTGAGCCTTATCCAAAGTGAATTATGGATGTTAAACAAAAATATATATTTCCTTTGCTTAGTAACAATTAGGCATATACATCTCATTAAAAATTGAAACCACTTTGTTTGTGAGCAGCTTTTACTGAGTCAAGCAGAGGGAATATAAAATTCGATGAGTCTCAAGAGAAAATCTGGCACTGCAATTAGGATTTTTTTTTTCCTCTTTTCAATTTGGTTTTCACCATTTACTTAGAAAAATATCACAGTGCAGATGCGTGCACCAATAGTATTTGAGATTTTGGCTGAAACTACTTTTGTTATTTCTCTCTTTGACATTTTCTGTAATGTTGCATAGAATACTAGTGGATCAATAGCAGGATGAGCATCTAATTTTTATGGCATGTCTAAAATCTATGGAATCTCTTGATCAGTGTGAAATGCTAGCTGGAAAATTTTGGCAGCTGAACTTTATATACAGGAAGTTGTTAACTTAAAGTCACAACAGAGTCCAAAATTTCTGTTGTTGAGCAAGACAGTTGTTAAGTAAGTTTTGCTCCATTTTACAACTTTTCTTATCACAGTTGTTAAGTGAATCACTACAGTTATTAAGTTAGTAACATGTTTATTAAGTGAATCTGATTTCCCCATTGAGTTCGTTTGTCAGAAGATCACAAAAGTTGATCACATGACTCTGGAACACTGCAACCATCATAAATATGAATCAATTGCCAAGCATCCAAATTCTGATATGTCACCGTGGGGATGCGGCAAAAGTCCTAAGTGTGTAAAAGGGTCATAAGTCACTTTTTCAGTGCCGTTGTAATTTCGATCACTAAACAAATGGTTGAAAGTTGAGGACTACCTATATCTTAAAACTGCTGAGGCTAAGCTTCAATGCATTATCACAGTAGTGTTTATTTCTAATAGTGAACTGTCTGACCTTCAATTATTTTAAGTTTTTATCCCCATATCTGAAGAATACTTTTCACAATAAGATCACAATAGTTTTTTTCAACCCAAATTTGAAATAAAACTCTTACAGCTACACTGCTTAACATGTATATTACATCAAATAAGCAAACATATTTTGCAAATAAGATGTATAAGAAAGTAATGAGATCAGAACTCAGTTACAGTTATGTAATAGAATGATATGTCTTTTTAATCACACGAACCCTATATATATTCATTTAGGACCTTTATTTATAAATACATATGTGCTTATAGATATTCCTCAACTTATAACCAAAACTGAGCCCAGAATTACATGGTGGTTATTAAGCAGGTCATTGTGGGACTGCACCCAATTTTACAACCTTTTTTTTGCAACAGTCATTATGCAAATGCTGCTACATTATATCTAATGTACAGTTTTTGCCAGAAACCAAAAGTAAATACCAAAAACGGGCAAGAAGAATCACAAATTGTGGCCGTGTGATTGCAAATGACCACAAATGTGTGCCAGTTGCCAAGTGCTCCAAATGCAATCATGTAACGGGGGGGGGGGAGGCAGTTATGGTGGTCAGAACTTCAAAATCAGTTCATAAGTATCTTTGGGGAGAGATGTTTGTCATAATTTTGAACAGTCAATAAGTGAGAACAACCCATATTTTAAAACCTTTTTCTAAATTAAATTTGTAATTTTCCATTAGAGTTGAAAACAAATAGTTAACTTACATGGGATCATTAGGCTAAGCAGTCAGTTGATATACTAAACACAATATTGAAAGTTTCGTACCTTGCTGAAATGGCAAAGATTTCGGCTTATTTGAAGAATTACTCAAATGAACAATTTTTATTAATATGGAGAAGATGGATTGTTTATATTCAAAAGAAGCATAAAGTGGTGGAATATAATTTAGGTTTTTAGAAAAAATTTTCTTTTCTTTTATATATTTTACCTACTCATGTAGATTAATATACTTTGTGGAGTTAGAGATACTAATATTTGTTTACTTATATCTGAATATTATCCTGGGATTAGGTTTGGGAAGTCCGGGGGGGTGGGGGGTTTCTCATATAGCATTGTGTAGTATTTGTGATTTTTTTTTTATGATGAAAAAATAATAAAAATTTTATATTGAAAAAAAAACAACTAAACACAATATAACCTCAGGGATGTAAGCTTTAATCAGAAGTGAGGAAGTATTAACAATTGACGAGCTCTAGCAAATGCAAAAATCACTTTCTCCAAAACAATATGATAGGTAATAGATATCACAGTGCCAGTCTGATTCCCTGCCCCTAAATTGCTTGAGCAAATAAAACAAAACTACACACAAACACAAATAATAATTAAAAAAAACCACAAACCAAAACCAAACCTGCAGCAAAGAATAGATATAAAAACTTAGAAAGGAAAAAGGAAGGACAATATTGTGAGCTTTCGCACAGTGAAACCTAAGGGACCAATAGATTTCTACCTTTGACCTCTAGATCAATATCTGTAGTTTCAGGAGGGAAGCTTATTTTGTATCTTGCTATTTTGTTGGCTTTTTCTCTCAATGAAGATTTTCCTATCCTGGTTAAGTAGCAAAAAAAAAATATCTTATAATATGTAGCATAATCAGAATAAACTCAGAAAAGATGCTGCTTTCTGCAAAAGCAATCTTGGATATTAATCTTTTGGTGGGGGTTGTAAAAGCTCATGCCAATTTTGTTCAAGACCCTTCCTTTCCTGCTCCCACACAGCACCATAAGCCCTTACAAATTCCTTCCAAATGCAATTTATCCTTTTACTGGGAAATTACTTTTTTTCTATCAGTCTGACACAAGACCTGAAGCCATGGAACTAGCAATTCTTTACAAGGATTGCTGTAAAAGGAAACCTAGATCTCCCATTGTCCACTTGACCTTCTGCTATATTATACTGCTAGTCAAAATATTAGGAAGATGAAACAGGAGAGATGAGGAAAGAAATCATTTTCGATTTCATGCTATTGTTCCTTTTTACCTTACACAGTTACTTGTTCAGTAAGAGGAATGTATTAGACCTAATACAAAGTTTGGTTGCAGACCATGGGAGTGTTATTCTGAATCCTTAGATTGTCTGAGGAAAAGACAATTAGTTTTTTTAAGGAAAAAAAACTTTGGGAATGGATGTTGAACAGGCAATGGATAGGCAATGGACAAACATGTAGAAGATAACTTGAGTGCATTCATGAATACCAATTTGCAGTCAGAAGATACAAAATTGGACATACTCAACCACAGATTTGACTGAAAAACTGTTAACACTTTAGATCAAGCCAAATCCAAAAGTGGTAAGGAATTCCTTCCTGGACACCTGGCACTTGAGCAAATGGCTGATGGCTGAAGGCATGTAAATACTTAAAGATAACCACCATTTACATACCATTTAAAATATATAAACAAATTGCCAAGAACATATTTCCTTCAGAGTCAACACCAGATACGTAATCAGAAAACAGCACTAGATAACAATCAGGGAAGAAAACAATACTCTAATAAAGGAACATTCAAGGAGGAAGCCCTGGTGGTGTAATGGTTAGAATGCAGTATTTCAGGCTACCTCTGCCCACAGTCTGCAGTTTGATCCTAACGGGTTCAAGATTGATTCAGCCTTCCATCCTTCCAAGGTCAGTAAAATGAGGACCCAGATTGTTAGGGGCAAATATGTTGACATTGTAAACCAACCAGAGAGTGCTGTAAACTTGTAAAGTACTGTGGGGGAATTTATAAATCCTATTGCTATTGCTACAGTAAGTCACACCTCAAACAAGACTTATAAGGTAAGCTACTATATACAAACAGTCAACAAATCTCACTCTGTCTACACATAGTCATTAGTCAAGTAATGAAATGTCTACAAGAAAACAATCAAGCTCAGAGAGCACTAAGAACCCAATAGAATTGTGAGAGAAAGATTTAATATAGATAAAAAGATAATGGCGATTGAACAACATAAGAAAATGCATTGTGTACATATGACAAGCATACAACTGCAAAACCACCTAAAAACCATCACAGATCCAGCTGTTAGACCCCTTGCAATTTGCTTACTGAGCATATTGATTGGCATATGATACTGTTAATATGGCTCTGCACTACATCCTACAACATCTTGAATCTTCAAGAACCTATGTAACAGTCCTTTTTATAATTTTCAGCTCAGCATTAAATACCATCATTCCAGATATTCTTCTAACTAATTCAGCTAGCTGTGCCTGACCACACTTGTAAGTGGATCATAAGCCTCCTAACAGACAGGAAGCAGCAGGTGAAGGTAGGCAAAATCACATCAAATACCTGTACAATTAGCACAGCCCCCCCCCTCCAGGACTGTATGTTCTCTCCATTACTCTTCTTTCTACATACCAATGACTGCATCTCAAAGAATCCCTCTGTTAAAGTACTGAAGTTTGCGGATGATACAACATTGATTGGTTTCATTTGAGACAATGACGATTCTGCATACAGATGGGAAGTTGAACAACTAGCCTTGTGGTGTGTCCAGAACAATCTTGAACTGAACACACTCAAAACTGTAGAAATGATAGGGTTAGGTTAGATTTTAAGAGACAGCCTCCTATACCTACCATCTCTTACAATACTAGACAACACAGTATCAAAAGTAAAGACCTTCAAGTTTCTAGTTTCTATAATATCTCAAGATTTAAAATGGACACTTAACATCAAACACTTCATCAAAAAAGCACAACAAAGAATGTTCTTCCTGTGCCAGTTCAGAAAGCTCAAACTGTCCAAAGAGCTGCTGATACAGTTCTACAAAGGAATTGTTGAGTCTGTCATTTGCACCTCTATAACTGTCTGATTTGGCACTGAAACCAAATAAGACAGACACAGACTTCAATGGATAGTTAGAACTGCAGAAAAAACAATTGCTACCAGCCTGCCTTCATTGAGGATATGTATACTGCATATCACATCCTGGACAAAAACTGTTTCAACTTCTTCCCTCAAGACGACGCTATAGGGCATTGCATGCCAGAACAACTAGACACAAGGACAGTTTGTTTTTCTCCATGCCATCACTCTACTAAACAACTAATTCCCACAACACTGTCAAACAATCTAGTAAGGCTGTATTAGTATTATTTTTCTCATTTTTCCTATTACCTATTTCCTTATCTTCTTATGACTATAACTTTGTTGCTTTTATCTTATGATTTAAATTGTTTTTTAGTATCCTAGTATGATTTATGTTGTTTGCTTATTTAGTATCCTATGAGTATCACTAAGTGTTGTATTTTATGATTTATGATTATTGTATTTTATGAGTATGATCATGAGTTATCCTTTGTTGCACAGAGAGCTTATGCACCAGAGACAAAATCCTTGTGTGTCCAATCACACTTGGCCAATAAAGAATTCTATTCTATTCAGGTCTAGTTCCAGACCTGAAGTAGCAGGTCTGGAACTTGGAGTATGCTGCTAGATGTTAGAGACAGTGGTGGGATTCAGCCAGTTCACACCACTTTGACAGAACCGGTAGCTAATTTTTTGTTGCCCAGGCCCAGAATGGACTTCCGGAAGCAGCATCCACACAGAGAACCAGTTGTTCACATATTTGAATCCCACCACTGTTTAGAGACCATAGTAAAAACCATGGCCAGGGAAACTTTTGCTCAGCTTTTTGTAGTATGCCAGTTATCCTATCTTGATTGCCTTAGTAAGGATAATTCAGTCCATTGTTACCTTGACATTAGATTATGCAAAATAATTTATAAATTTTGCATTAGAAATTTCTGAGAAACTGCAATAATTTCCTATAGACAACTACTGTGAGAACTACTATAGCATATAAACAAAGGATTATATTGGGTAGATATTGTATTAGCTTCCAGCTCTTTTAGATACAATTTGGGTATAGTGCTAGCTATAAATCTAAAGTCTTATAAGGTGATTTCACTCTCCAATACCTTTAGTTAACTCCTTCATGTTACTTAAGGTTTTCTTCTCCCTATTTGCAAAATTAGTGAAGGAAGCAGAGCTAATGTGCCCCATTATCTACAACAATCGTCCTTTTGGTTGAGTGGTGTCTATCTTGATTTGCTTTAGAAATACTGTTCAAATAGCATTGTTTAACAGAGCTTTGGGGTTTTGATTGATGCCATTGTATTTGATACTTTAGTAAGAGATGCTATTTTGTACCATTTTATTTTTTATTTTTAATGTCACTGCTGCTTTTAATTGTTGTCCTTGATAATTGTACTGGAAAATGGTATATAAACACTGTAAATAAGTAATCACATAGATATGAGTTTAGAAATTACCATTAGGATTCAAATTAACTGCATTTTTAATTTACTGTGTAATAAAACAATGATTCATCTCACCATAATGTGGAAAATAATGGCTAGTTTATCTGTGTGATCGCATTATTTGTGGTCCAGATGTTAACTTATTAGATAACTTTAAGGTTCTGCTTTCTTCTCTCCTTTTTTAAGTCACTAAGACTTCAGATATAAAACTCATTTATTATAAAAAGTCAACTTTTTATCATGAAGAAGCAAACCATTTTGGTATACAAGTATAGAATTTTCCATTCCTTAACTGAAGTCAGAAGGTTTGGTTCAAAGTCACCAGAGAATTTTATTCAGGTTTTCAACAAACCAAAATATACCAAAACTGTGAGAAATTGTATATGATCTAGGAACTAAGGAACTTGCTTAGAACTATTGAGTTAATTCACAAGAATTTGTGAATTAATTCAATGTTAATTCTTTTGTTCCCAAAGCTGTGCCCAAATATTATTCTTCTTTGATAAAATTGGCATTCTTGCTTATATTGATAGAATCTAGTGTACTTTATCAATGACTCATTTTTCCTGCTTATAAGGGAAGAACAAAGCAAAGTGTCACCCAGTTGTAAACCTGGATCAAGTAATTGTTCTGGTCTTCGTCATCCTCACTTGTAGCAGTTGTTTATATTACAATCCCTGACTGGGATTGTATTAGGTGGATTTTGGTTGAAACAGTTGGTCCAATATTTAAAGGGAATGGGGTAATCCGTGTCCAAGAACAGTAAATGGTCCCATCCCCTTGTGGTCTCTAGCTCAAACTTTTACTTCAAGGGTTTGGGTTACGAAAAACAGTTTAGGAAGTTTTAAAATATAAATCAGATATCTTAAACATATTGATATTACATAGGTTACAGAGATATTCCATTTTTACACCCTTATCTTTGGTAAATGTCTTTATCTAAGGTCACATTAGATAAGGATAATGAAACGGACAGGTAAGAGTAATGTTGTGGAGATAAAAAGCAAAACGTAATACAAAAACTCAGTGAGAAATATGATCATATCTGAATAGTGAATATTAAAATAAGATAATATAAAAAATTATTTCACATCTGAGTTAAAGTAACATGTCTCAATGCTTCTAATCAAGCAGTAAGTGCTGAACATGGAAAATATTTTATTTATTTCTAAATCTATATAGACTACTTTAAACTTAGATATGAGTGAGCTTCCTTTTAATTTGCTTGTAATGCCATGACTAGTGACCCTTTAAATCACAAGCCAATTACAAGCTTGTAGTTCCAACTAATTACATTCTGGCAATACACATTAGAATGGTAGCTTCAATATACAGCTCATTAGGAGACAGAAAAATAAATTACATATTTACTTGGTGTGTATCATGTACCTAAAAGTTTATAAGGGGAACTATACTTATTATAAAAGCAATATCACACATAAACTGAATCTTTTGCTAAATAAGCAACAGTGTAGAAAGGAAAAGAAATACAATTTTCTTTTTCTGTTAATAATTGTATAGTTAAAAAAATATAGATATATTTAGAATGAATGAAAGTGGACTCTGGGCAATATAAACTACTTCAAAAAACATCTCAATGCAGGTCTGCACCTCTATAAAAGTTGCACTAATCACTAAACCATATTAGCAATAGAGACTAGTAGTTTTCCACGTATTCCGCTCCATCTGTTACCTGAATCCATGGCCATCTGTCATTTTCTGCTGCAGTCCATGCATTTATAAGCCCTTTCTTGTTAAGTCGTGCATAGTAAGGATACCATTTCTGGAGCCCAAAAAGAGCCCGATGGGTAGATGATGCAGTAATCTGTTGGTTAGAAATAATTCCTCCTTCCATTCCCAATGGTCCAGAGCATTCTGCGTAGGAAGTTCGGGAGGGAACATTGAAAAGAAAGGAAGAAAAACAAGAACTTTCAAAACTGAAGCTATAGCATCATGATACTACAGTTTTGAAGATGGAAGATCCAACAGGAAAAATACAAAAATAGCTGAGATAGTGTTTTGGTGTGCTACTTTCCAGAATATGAGTAAGCTTGAATTTTCATTGCAAAGCAAACATAGCAATAACAAATAAATATGACAAAAATGCCAAATCCAGTGTAAACATCAGGCTGACTCTGTGACCAGGCATAAGGCTTTCCAATTTACCAATAATTTGCTTAGAGTCTATAAAATGTAATTAGAAAGGTTTCCTGTTATTTTCCATTATAGAAAATGCATAGCATGCACACACAGAATTGTGTCCTAAACTGAATTCTCTTATAAAGTCATTTCGTTATATATTTTATTGTATAATGTTGTGTACATTTGTGTGTGTGTGTGTGTGTGTGTACAATCCTCCTTTTTTTATTGTATTTGTGCACTGGTCCTCTGAATGCTATTTATTAATCAAAACCAGAACACAGTCCTGGATACTTTGTATTACAACCTCTAGTAACGATGTAGCAAATACTGCAGTATAGACTGCTTTGTACAGTAACTGGGAGATAACTGTAAAAGCAAAACTTTACCATGCAATTTTACCTGACATAGGTTCTAGAAATAACTTTATTATTGTACTCTTATTCTTTCTTGGGTTTGTATGTATTACAGATAATATAAATTCAGACTTCTTTTTTATTGTTTTAAAGCAGTTTCGATTAAGACACCAATTTTGTAGAATGCTTATTTACTTCCTTTAATAATATAGACTATTTTTTCAGTATTGAATGATTTCTTGTTGAATTTATGGGTCACTAGAATTCAAGCTAAAAGTCACCCAAAGATTGGTCAAAACTGTTAAATCCAGCTTTTCCAAACCAGTGATCAATTAAATTAGCAAATAAGTACTTTCTAGTTACATTAAGAATCAGGTGTTTGAGGGCAATCACATTAAGAACAGATATTTGAGGGCAGAAATTTATATGGATTGTTGGCTGCACGTGTACAATAAATCCAAAACCCAGTTGCAATGAATTATTTAGAAAAGAATAACATGTAGACCTATTTCAATTACTTAAGAAAACAGATTTCAGTCTAACAAATGTTGCTTAAACTGTATCAGTTGTAGATCAAACCAGGTACATCACTCTTCCATTTAGTTTCGGAAGATGCTTCCTAATACTCGGCAGTATGATATTGTAGATCCAATTATAATCATGTAGATGAATTCATTGAAATCTGAAAAGTGACTATTTTTCTAATTGTACAACAAAAATATAATTTATTGCAAATAAGGTTGTGCCAAAAGAGGTTCTGAATGTGCTGAGAAACATGGGAAGCCCAGAACGTTTCAATGTCCTCGTGATAAACTTATACACAAGTCAGGAAGCCACATTTTGAACAGAACATGGCAAAAGAGATTCCAGGTTAGCAAAGGAGTACAACAAGATTATATATGCTAAATATATAATAAGGGAAGAATTGGAACTGGAAGAAGGTAAGTGTGTTTTTAAAGGAAGAAACATCAATAATCTGCAGTATGCTGATGATACTATCCTGATAGCCGAAAATGCAAAGGATCAGCAAGTCCTATTATCAAAGATTAAAAATAAAGGAGACCAAAATAATGACAACAGAGAATAAATAGTCTTAGAATTGAGAATGAAGACACTGAAGTGGTGGATAGCTTCTGCCTTTTACGACCAGTCATCAACAGTAAAAGCCATGAAGGCCTTGGAAAAGATATTCAAATGCTGTGATGTGTCTATACCTAGAAATATCAGAATCATGAAAACCATGGTATTCTCCATGACACTCTATGGAAGCAAAAATTAGATTTAGGAAAAGTATTGACTGTTTTGAATTTGGTGTTGGAGAAGACTCCTGAAAAAACCATGGAGAGCCAAGAAAAAAAAGCAATGGATCACTGAATAAATCAATTCAGAAGTCTCATTTGATACACAAATGACCAGGCACACTTTGAACATATTATGCAAATACTTAGGTCTCTGGAAAAGGCTCTAATACTGAGAAAGGTAGAAGAAAAGAGAAGAGGAAGACCAGCAGCAAAGTCGATGGATTAAATTATAGTAGTGATGAATGCATCATTGTGAGACTTTAAAGAACATGTTAAGGGTACGGTTTTCATGGGGAAAATTTATCTATGTGATTATTAGAAACTGGAAACAACTTGATGGTACAAAAGGGGTTGTTTTGCAGTGGCGTGATAGTTTAAATGCATTACTTTCTTCTATCCTGTTAGCAGTGCTTGGTAAGACATCAGCAGCAGTTCCGCACCGTTTTTATATTTCAGGCATGTAAAAAGCAAATCTGTTTGAGACATCTGCGATTTCCTTCTGCCAATAACTCATTTTGTGAAATTAGGTAACTGTGGCCATGCTTAGTATAGCATTATATTTGGACTGCAAGCAGACAATTGATTATAGATGACCCTCAGTATTATAGTGTTTAATACTGATTCATGCATAAACATGTCAATGTGCAATTGTCATTCAGATTCATTTGCAGTTACGGTGTTTAGCATTAGGGAGAAATAAAGCAATGACCATATGAAAGATCATTATAGGCGGTCTGGAATGAGCATTGCAAAAGCTTGTTTGGTTCAAATTATAACCACGTAAGAAACATAATCTCAGTGGGTTATTATTGGCCTTTTTCTATCCACAGTTTAAAATCTTTTCTGCAGACAGCCAGACTAAACAAGAATGCTCAAAAATATTGGAAGATCCCTTCCATTAGGTTTCCATTAGAACTGGCTCTGTATTATCATACCATAACATTTTATGATTATGATTCTGGGAACAGTCTTAGAGAACTATCTGTTGCACTGACAGCCTTGTAAAACAGTTGGCAACCATGAATTACTGGTTTGACCTCAGTTCTGCACACATTTAGAGGTAATTGATTGAAGATCCTACTGCTTTAAACTTCACAAAATAGCACATTTTCTTCTTCCATGACTAAATGTATTTATTGAAAATTCAAAAAGCATTTTGCCTATATTCAAGGTTTATACTTATGCTCATGGAAGATAATTGCATCCCCTTAAACTTTGTCCTCTACTGTAGAAGTATTCTACTGTAAACTAAGGATGTGTACTGTAATATTTAGTTCAAAAATACAACACTAAATCCTAAAGGCAGCCTTTGCTGATTTCAGATTTGTATTTTACTCTATTTCTAGAGTAAAATTAGGGGATAAACTTAACAACTTTACAATTCAAAGGTATTTATTATTACTCATTTGCGATTTACAAAGTTATGTTACTTGTTGTAACACTTAACTGCAATCTTAAGAATTAGATGTTATACTGAAAGTCAGCTTTCTAGGTGTGTCCTAATCCCAAAGGAGTTCTCCAAGACTATATTTTATTCTTGCTTCTTTTTAATTTCTATGTTAATTTGCTGGTGAAGCATTTTACTTTTGATATACATGTTTCTAAATTTGTGGAGAGCAACAGCTTATTTTATTTTATGCAAATGATATCCTGATACTATTAAAGTCTTCAGTTGCTTCAGGAAAGCCTTAGAGATTCTTAATCAGGTAATTAACTTGTCATTAATTATTATAAAACCAAGATTATGGTTGTTGCTACAAGACGAAGGGCCAATCAACTATTGAATTGGTTAAGTGTTTTAACTACTTAAGTTTGTTTTTTTTCATCTCTGATGACAAGTTAAAAAACATAGAGCTGGATGATATTGGCTGCCCCAAACACTAGGAGAGCTACCCTGAGATTCTTTTATGAGAAAGGAAACAAAATCTTCAGCTTGGCCCACAACATATTTTCTGGCTTTAATTCCTTTATGGAACTCAATTAGGCCCAGATACAAATTCAGCTTGTTCATTAGTACATGTACAAATCAAATTTCTAAGAGATCTGTTTCTTACCCAGAAATTGGGTAAGGAAAGAGTATAGCTTGCCCTGCTCTAACAACTGGCTAATTTTAGAACATTATCAATGAGATCTAGCCCTTTCTATATTGGCTGTTGATTTCCAGTTTGCTTTTCTTATGAAATTGACAGTTCATAAGAAAATACTACCATATAGTTTCACAGCAAAGTTTTTTTAATCAATGATCTATTGGCTAAGGAGCTTCTTATGCAACTCTATCTTCCCTCCCCCCCCGCAAAAAGAGTGCTTAAAAGCTAGTTTTCTCCCAAGTGCTGGGATAGGGTGAGGTGGAGGAAAGGATTTAACAAGGGACTACACATGGAACATTTAAC
>NW_015386393.1:0-19928 GCF_001527695.2 Protobothrops mucrosquamatus | reverse complement strand
CTGTGGGAAGAATATTACGTATGTATGTATGTATATGTATATACATACACATTGTGTGTATGTGTGTGTGTTTATGAGTGGTGTGTGTGTGTATCTTATCTTTCTTTTTAAAGAAATATAATAAAATTACAGAATTTTTATGTCAAATGAAAATGATGAACTGTGCAGGGAGTAACATAGATCAAAGCAAAATTATGGAAGTGAAATTGTATTTGACATACATATAAAGATAATTCTCAGGCAAATGGGAGAAGATTCAGAAGTAATGGCTGGCAAGAAATTACTAATCTTTGTAGGGGCAGAATATCTAAGTAGATGAACATTACCTGTCTGATTCAGATGATAGCAATCACGCAGCACTTGAATGCAGCCTTACATTCAATCTGAAGAAAAGAACATTGCAGGGCATGCAAAATAACTACATTTTTGCTAAGTGTCCCTATGGGAAAGGAACTCGTATTCCAAGAAATCCTAGAATGAAACCTTTTTTTCAGATAAAGATAGGACAGTGAAATGGGTTAGTAATTTATGTACTAGACCTTACTCTACATGAGGTGACTTTAGAAAAGTTCTCAGTCACATTTATTGAAATATCCCAAAGTCTCAGATTGTTATATTCTCCCTTTTAAAATTGTGAAAAATGGAAAGCTCCATTTTAGTGGAAAATTAATGCTAATGGTATATTAGTCAAGACAATATCTACAGTATCTACTCATTGATAATACTGTGGCAAAAATAAAAAGAAGCTCTAGTTCCACTGATTATTGAGTTTGATGTTCTTTTGCTCCTATCAAGGCCAGCTCAAAGATATATGGCACCTACATTGACTGATGAAGCCATTTCCCATTGAAATAAACATCTGCATTTTAGAATGATTTTGAAAGAGGTGCCTCCTAAGCTTTGGTGCCTTAAGCTAGTGCCCATTTTTTCTTAGCTTAAAACCAGCCCTGGTTCTTATTCACATTTAGCAGCTGATAGATTAATCCAAAGGAAATGCAGCAACCTATAATCTAGTATTTTGTTCATCAATCAAGAAAACCAATAATGGATCATCAAAGTAGTGATGGGATCATAGTAATCATCAAACTACTGGCACAAAGACTAGGTTAAAACTATCTTACTTACACATTATGCAGAAACCTAGTTTTCTGCAGAAGGCTCTACTGCTGAGAAAGGTAGAAGGAAAGAGAAGGAAAAGACAACCAGCAGCAAGATGAATGAATTTAGCAATAGTGGCAATGAGTGCATCATTGAAAGACCTAAAAGACCATGTCATGGGGAAAATATATTTGGTCACTTAACAGCTGATACTGATTTGATAGCACAAAATTAATCAATTCTTGTACATTATTGTGTTTCTGGAAAAAATATCCAACATAAAAATGAAATATTGTTAAAGAAACATATTTAGTACAGGAATGAAATGTGTTTCAAGGGTGAGACTGAAGAAAACTGCACAAACATTACAAATGCTAGCCAGATTCAAAATGATAATGAAATGCTCAAGGAGATACCCCAAAACTGGACATCACAGAACACATATTAAGAAATGCCCATTGCCTAAGAACAGATATATTTCTTCTTGCTACTCAGGCTCAAATCAAGGCATATGTTTTGCTGTTTGTTTGTTAGTTTCTAAATACAGAAGGTATTCCCTAACCCAGGGTTGTCAAACTGCCGGCCCAAGGGCTGGATGCATCATAGCGAAACTGCGCCCACCCTATTGCTGGCAATGGCAAAAAAATTGTGACACCTTTGCCCTAACCCCATGTCAGAAGTCAAAATAACTGCTAATTTAATCTTACTTGTGGATCAGCAACAGGATTGTTTTTTATTGGGTCCAAGGAATCTTTTAGGAAGGGAGGGCAAGATGCAGAATTTTGTAGCTTTTAACATCTCTCTAGCATTGCTGAAACATTATTTCAGCTTTCCATCCTCTGTAGCTTGAGGAAAAGTTGTCAGTTTTTCTCATCAGAGGCCTGGCTATTATCTTCTCCACTATTGATTGTGGAAGAAACCAAGGGCACAGTAAATACCAATTGTAATCTAACAAATGAGATGGAACCTCAATGAAAACATCAACCTGCAGTTCTACAGTTTCTGATATTAGTGGTAGCTTTTCTTTAAAGACAAAACTATAAGCAATGTTTATATTGCTACAGCTTCCTGTTCAACATCTTTGCCTAACTGTATGGCTGGTGTTGGATGCAACTTGCTCTGTTAAATAACCATAATCTAACACACATAGTTCTACAGGAGATGTGATTATATGACTCTTACTTTCTTTGGTTGTTTCCAATGATGCATAAATTATATGAAAAAAGGGGAGGGCGGGGGAAGGAGAAGGACAGGATTATGTAGAAATGTTTCATATTAATACCAGAATATGCAGCAATGATGGGAGAATCTAGCTTGATTTTGTATCATCTTTCACAAATCCTCAACAGCTTAGTCAAATGAGATTTGAGTGAATAAATATTTCAAGGGCTACGGCATAAGATAATTATAGTTACCATGTGCTCATTTATTTAAGACAGGGAAGCATTAATACAGAGAAATGGTTCAATACATTTATAGCCCCAGAACAACTGATTTCCAGAAAAACATCCAGAAACATGGGTGAAGTCTGATTTATAGCAAGAAAATACTAAATATCAAATTAAAGAACATGGCAACTTTGAATGAAAAGGTCACTACCCATTTTTGAAATTTGCAAACAGCAATTGTTAGTAAGGTAAACAATGGTGCAGCCTCAAAAAAAAATCACATAAGCATTTGTCCTATCTAGGAAAAGAACATATGCATGGAAAGATAGGTTTTCTATTAGAACAGGGGTGTCAAACTGCCGGCCCATGGGTTAATGTGTCATGGCAAAAACCACACCCACCCCATTGCCAGCAATGGAAAAAAAGTCATGATACGTCGTGACACATCACATACATTGCGAATTTGATATCCCTGTATTAGAATGTGCATGAGACATGTGGTCTCTCTGCAACAATATAACACTTATTGATTCTTCATGAGAACTCAAGTTCTAAACAACTACAATTTGCAAAACCTGTTACCGGGACTTTACCTCCAGCGTCTGTGTGATGTGGAATGCAGTATAAAAGCTTTTTTTGTTTTAGTCCTTCTATCCCTAAAGTATAATAATAATGAATGAACTATAAACTACTCTACTTTTTATGCATTGTATATAATAGTTTCTTGTTATATTTGCTAGACATTCTGAGAGCTATAGTGTGAGAACATGGCTAAAACTTATTTGTTTGAAAAATGTTTATATAAATCTCCTAACAGTGATCTGCAAGCAAATCGTTTTATACAAAATTTCAAAAATGTCCTGAGTTGAAGATATTCCAAGCTAATTTCAAAACAAGAATAAAATGAAGTTAACAGATATCTTAATAGAAAATCTGTTTCATAATATAAAACTTATATTGGATGTCCATAATTGCACAAATTTCTTATAATTACCAATGTTTAAATAGGTTAAGCTATAGTGAAAAAAACGTGGTTTAATTAGAAGCAGCTGCAGTCTATTATATAGTATGTTATGTTATATATTATATAAATCATTAATTTACATAAATAGCTGATAATTTTCAATTACACTATTTCTATAAATATATGCAATGATAGTTTTTGTAATTACAATATTGCTACACAATTAGGGATTTGACATGCTATAAACATTTGTGAAAGAAAAGGGAGCTTTTCTACATTAATATTATAGTCTCTGAGAACAATCTTGTACTAAGATTACAGCTAGCATTTCAATATGCCATAGTTTATGTTTATAGTTAATGAATATTACTACTTCAGGAATTAAAGTTTCAGAAGTCTATGGTTGATTTTTATAAAATGTGATTTTTAACATTTCTCTGGCTAATATAGACATAAGCTCATCTGTCCATCTTATTATATAAGGATCATAAATCTACCTTACAATTAACTGTAATTAATGGAAGTATAAAAATAAGAGAATTTTCCAAGAAAGATTTTAAGTTTTGCCACATAGATCAGTATAATTTATATACAATGTACCCCAATATTCCAATATTTCATATGTGGGTATCAATTTGCCCTTCGACAATATCTTTTGTATCTCAGCAGTATAATATAAAATGTGTATCAAACCTATTTCTTTGACAGTTTTAATCAAGGATGACACATGAAACTGAGGCTTATAAAATTGGACCACCCACTGCTGAGCTACCAATTTTTCATATACAAACTTAAGAGTAAATTGTAAGCAATGCTGTTGAGTTTTATATTCATGTAGTAACCAATTAGCTTCTTTATAGTCCATGATTAATTGACTATTTATTTATGTTTCTTTGCTACATGTACACAATAACAATGATTCTAAATAGTTTATAGTTCTTTTAGATTTAAAGTTGTCTTGTTCCCAAAGACCAGAACAAATGATAAATTTTCATAATTAAAACATCCATTATTTCCTTTTAACATTTCCAAATAAGAATGATAATGATGAAAGAGCAATCGGTAAATATTGCTTTGTTCCTTCCTTGAATTAAAAGATGAATACATAAATATAATCCCAAACACGATTATACAAAACCAATCTATCTATTTTCTGTCTGTCTGTCTGTCTGTCTGTCTGTCTGTCTGTCTGTCTGTCTGTCTGTCTGTCTGTCTGTCTGTCTGTCTGTCTGTCTGTCTGTCTATCTATCTATCTATCTCCAGTGGTGGGATTCAAATATGTGAACAACTGGTTCTCTGTGTGGATGCCACTTCCGGAAGTCCATTCTGGGCCTGGGCAACAAAAAATTAGTTACCGGTTCTGCCGAACTGGTGCGAACTGGCTGAATCCCACCTATCTTTCTTTCTTTCTTTCTTTCTTTCTTTCTTTCTTTCTTTCTTTCTTTCTTTCTTTCTTTCTTTCTTTCTATCTATCTATCTATCTATCTATCTATCTATCTATCTATCTATCTATCTATCTATCTATCTATCTATCTATCTATCTATCTATCTATCTATCTCTTTTTACCAGGGGAAAAAGAGAAAAAGATGAGGAAAAAAATGCAGAATTGTGTGAATTCTGAAAATAATTATAAAAATTATTCTACTAAAATAGTAGAATGTAGAAAAAGCTGCTGAGGTATTCTATAGAGAGTAGTTATAAATCTACAATGGCTACAAGAGATTGTATTAATTCAGCCAGCTTTATGTTATCTTCATTTAAATATTGATTTTTGATCCTCTTTCATAAATATTTACTTTTAACAGTTACACACTAGCACTAGAAGAATCAGGGTGAAATTTGTGTATTTAGGATATACTTACTATATTGGCAATTTCTTCCCATGAATTCACCTGGGCACTCACAGGAATAGTTAGCTACCAGATCTGTACAAATACCATCATTCTTGCAGGGTTCAGCTTCACACTCATTCACATCTGTGGGGAAGGAATTAAATCCTTAGTCAAAAAGTCTCCATTATCGGAACAAGTTCAGTACTTGGAGAGATTGCCTATAAAAAGTATAAACATGTTTTCAGTTGAAGGAAAAATTATGTAGACTTCTGTCTTTTTTGGATATGTAATTAAGAGTCAGGCATTTGTTAGTAAAAAAAACATGGAATATAATATAATCAAAAGAAGCATTTTAACATCTACATTGGTTTCTATGGAAGAATTGCTTAATTCTCAAATCCTGTTTATTAAAACAAAGACAACAACCTCTCTTTGAATTTTGCTTGGACTAAGTCCATGAAAACAAAACTGCAAAATAAACTATTAACTGGAATAAGAAGTATATTATTGACTACTCGTAACTTTAAGATATTGCACAATATCAAAATGCTGCAGTTGGTACCATAGTCTGTACTGCACCAACTAGGTGTTTAATAAGTTCTGGAATTCCTTCCAGCATCCTGTTTTGGGATTACAAAGTATGATATATTGCATCTCTGGATATGTTTCTACTTTTCCTTTTCCCCTATGTTCCTGGATATGTTATATCTGGGTGGGATTTTGTGTGCTGAGAAAGAGGGTGAGCTGTACACATTCTGAACTAGTTCCCATGGCCATATGGGAGGAGACAGAAGAGCTTAGCATGGGCTTTTTCCTGTTACCCAATTAACATTCTTAAATATTTCTTCTTTGGACTGCATTGAGTTCCAAAATAATACAAATATTGTTTCTTTAAAGGTACTAATTCAATAACTTACACTCTAGGATTTAGTTGTGGAAATGTGTACTTCTATGCAATTTAAACAGTCATACAAAGAATCCTAGAAGTGAGTCACTATAGCTCTTTCTATCCACTAAGAGTGAATGTCATCGAGTCCTGCAAAAGTTGTAGTTCTCTCTCTCTCTCTCTCTCTCTCTCTCTCTCTCTCTCTCTCTCTCTCTCTCTCTCATACACACACACACACAAACACACACATTCCCTTAGATTGAAATGAAAATACACTCCTATCAACAAATGGTTCAAATCTGCTAGCATTGTATTTTGCCCAACCTGACTGATTCTCTTTGTTGATTGAAAAATTTCTAAATTACATAGACACACACAGAGACTCAATATTATTCCTTCTTCCTAATTGCTTTTAATATACACTGAGATAGCAATCTTAGTAATTCATTATTTTCATTGTAATTTCACATATTAAAAATGTTGCCTTCAGGGCAACAATCGCCATAATCTTTCTTGAACTCTATTACCATGATTGACAATTTATATATATATATGACCATAACACAAATGGTTTATTATTTTTGTTACTGAGGAAGAAATGTAGAAAATGGATAGAGTCAAAACACTATCAGTCATCACAATTTACAGAAATATTAAAATCTGTAAGAATAATTCTGATCTACAAACAGAAACACTATTTCATGAAAGTACAAATTTTGTGTGAAAGCAAACTGGCAATTTTAATAATTTATCATAATAGAATAGAATAGAATTGGAAGGGACTTGGAAGTCTTCTAGTCAGCCCCCTGCTCAAGCAGGAGAACCTATACCATCTCAGACAAATGACTGTCTAGCCTCTTCTTGAAAATCTCCAGTGACCAATCTGTGACCAATTAACACATCATGTTGTGCTAATGCAGTCTATGGAAATTGTAAGGCATCATCTGTGCCCCGATATTGTGAAGAACTGAGGTCTACAGCCAACTTTCATATAAATGAATACTTATAGGACTAAAGGTTCTGAGTTGTAAAAATTCCACATTAGGTAGTTATTAGCAACAACAGTTTTCTGTATCTTTCTGGTGTTTTGCAGTCCAGATCCAGTAGACCTATGAATACTACCAGGCAGCAGCAATGTGACTGTTAGGCAATACACTAGTTAGATGAAAACCAACTCCTAGTTTGGCTCTTCAATTCAGTTTAAATGGAAACACCAGCCATTAAGATAAATGTCCTGATTCCATTCACATACACACACATCACAGGTGGGATAAAGGTTTTATCTGAGGCTTTCCCAATCCCAAATAGTCTTCTCCAGAAATTCCCATGTCAGCAACCACACAATCCCCCAAGAGTTCACAGTTCAGTCTAGGAACAAACCCAATATAAATCCACCAGGCAAGACAAGTCCTGAAGGCTAAGGAAAGTCCGTGAAGCAAAGGCAAAATCCATGAAGGAAGCCCAGATGTCAAGATGCAAGCAAGGTACACAGTCCAAGTCAGGAAAGGACATTCAAGGCAAGAAACACAGAGGTTGACAAATGCAAGGCAAGGAAATGGATGCGTTCTTCCCAGTGTTGTTTCACTCCACTTGCTGAGCTAAATAGCTGCTGCCTGGTGCACTCCACCAAGAAGGATGAGGCTGCCACCTCGGAAGTAGCTTGGCTGACCTTCATTGTGCCTGCCTCCTCTCAGCTCTCAGCAGTCTTGGATCAGGAAGAGGAGGCAGTTCTTCCTCATCTCCACTGGCCAGCTGCAACTGCATGCTCTGTTCAACTGGAGCCTGGGAATTCCCAGCTGCAGCTGTGTCCCTTCTGTCCCTAGATCAGCCAGCCACTTGTCCAGTTACTCCCTCCTGCAATAGCTCCATAATGCTTGGCCTCTCCACTCCTGACTTGGAGCCTCTGGCAACCTCTGGACATTCCTCCACATTCTCCTCTGATGTGCCTGGAATGGCTCTTCCTCATCAGAATTGGTGTCTAGAAAGGCATCTGGGGAAGCCATCACACTATTTTCAGGTATTAATTAGGAACCACATCCAGTGAAATTTAAAATATGTATTCATTGTTCAAATATAGTGGTTTTGCTTCACCGAGTTTCATTCTCTCCTAATAAACTATGCTCAGGTTCATTTAAAATTATTTCTGTTTGCTTACATAGTATCTTCTACTTTTAATTCAGTGATGGACAATGTCCAACTTACAGGCATCCATTTTGCATGAATTAAATGGGTTGTGAGTGGTTGTTGGTTTTTTTTTAAATGTGAAGTATTGCCTAAAGAGATGAAAATATTATCTTTAAAGTTCTGGAAAGCAATGGGAAAGATGGTGCTGATCTGATTCAAGATGACTTTTCTTTTAGTTTTTCCATGAAAAAAGAACAAACTTCCAAAGCTATGTTCAAAATAAATCAATACTTTCTAAAAAAAAAAAATGGAAAAAAAGGATAGTGGGAACATTAAATATATTCAAGGTTTAGGTAAGTAACACTTGTTTCAATACAGAGGCTGAAACAAAATTCTTATTAGTTTATACATTTTCAGATAAATACATTTTACTAAATGATAAAAATGAGAATTAGCATTTGGTTTATGGTATGAGGCAAACTCCTATTGATTAAAGCATATATTTTTTTATTTTGTTCCTTCATACTTTATAATACAATTCCTGAAATCCTGAAATCCTGAAATCCTGTCTATGCAAATTCCACGAAAAAAATGTTTCAGAATGCACAAAAGCACTTTAGAAAACCCCTGCTTTTGAATTGTGAAAACAGCCATCTCTTTTTCGATCTTTGCTTTGGAAGATACTCCTCAGACATGGAGAGATAGCCAGGAGCAGGTCCTTAAGCAGCCAAAAGAGACAGTTTCTCTTTTACAAAATTTGCTTATAAAAAGTAAGAATGTTTCTATCCCTTAATTGACTTATGAGGGACAGCAGAATTTTTCATTAACCCACAATTTTAGAAGTGCTTTCAGTCAAGCACCAAACAGAGTATGGTATAAAAGTCCATCTGTGTACTTCAGACACCAATATGACATTGCAGCACCAGTTTGCATACAGGTATGTGCCTTGATTCCTCCAAGGTTCCTTGCCCCACATGACCTATGATATTTTCAACACTGTAATTGTCAAAGAAATTGTCAAAGACAGAGTGTTGTGCAAAATATGTAGTACCTTTGAGGATTTCCTATATCTGTGTCCCAAACAGGCTAGTAGCGGTGAAGTAATAAAACCAGCATTGGGGCATTGCTGGACTGTTACGTGTATTGTGATAAGAAAACATCAGAACCTGCATCACAATAGTACAATGTTTTTCTTTATTTTAACAAAAGTAACAAATTCTGTGTTGACTCTGCCTTTGGGTAATTACAGGGAAGATTGGGAAGGGAGGTTCAATGTCACATATATTAAGATGTCACTGTGCCAATGATATAAACTATTTTAATCATTCACACAAAGACATGAAGCACAAGCAGCATGTTCGGGACATCCACAATAACTATACAAATCAATTACATTTTAATTTCATTGTTGATTAAAGTTTATAACTAAGATTTTATATCTGGACTTGGTTTTATTCCAACTAAATATTAAATATTTAAATTTAAATAGATATTTAAATATCTAAATATTAGAGCGTGGATAAATTCCAAGCACAAAAGTATGAATGAAGCTTAAATTTACATAACTGTTGTAGATTTGTTTACACCTTTAAATTATTCTATTAAAAACCTGATCATTTTGCTGGGTAAACATCTTTTTTAAATCTTTAGTTATTACCCTCTTCCTTTCAGACTTATGATGTCACAACAATAATTTAATGCTTTTTCTGTAATGATAGCAATTTAACAAAAGCAACAAAATGAGCAGAGTGCTTCTGGCAATCAAAACTTCTGTTTTAAGCAAACTTTTCGCATTGCTTTTTTTATTTTTTGCTGCTCTCAAGGTTTTGGTTTAATTGAGACTTTTATTTAATTTAGCAGTTCTTGTTGAGGTGTATTGATAGCTGATCAACATGTAGAGAGCTCATCTTTATTGAAGAAGTGGTATTGAAGACTGAAGGAAATTAGCCCCAATTTTTTTTTTTTTAAAAAAGGATTTTATGCAGAGAATAGGCAGGATGTCAACTGCATATGGAGGTAGTGACAGATTTTATTTTCCTGGGCTCCAAGATCACCTCAGATGGGGACTGCAGCCAAGAAATTAAAAGACGCTTGCTCCTGGGGAGGAAAGCTATGGCAAATCTAGACAGCATACTAAAAAGCAGAGACATCACCCTGCCAACAAAAGTGCGTATAGTCAAGGCCATGGTTTTCCCAGTTGCAATGTATGGATGTGAAAGTTGGACCATAAGAAAGGCTAAGCGACAGAGAATTGAGGCCTTTGAACTATGATGCTGGAGAAGACTCCTGCGAGTCCCTTGGACTGCAAGGTGTTCAAACCGGTCAGTCCTAGAGGAGATCGACCCCGACTGTTCTTTAGAAGGCCAGGTCCTGAAGTTGAAACTCAAATACTTTGGCCACCTAATGAGAAGGAAGGACTCATTGGAGAAGGGCCTAATGCTGGGAAAGATTGAGGGCAATAGAAGAAGGGGACGACAGAGAATGAGGTGGCTGGATAAGGAGTCACTGAAGCAGTAGGCATGAACTTAAATGGACTCCAGAAGATGGTAGAGGACAGGAAGACCTGGAGGAACATTGTCCATGGGGTCACGATGGGTCGGACACGACTTCGCAATTAACAACAACAACTGCATAAAAGCTAGAACTGCTACCATATTTAGGAGGAAGAAAATAATTTTTTGTATGAATTAGAACAAAGCCAAATTTGAAACAAGTTTTAGTCTCTTCAGTCTTAAAGAGATATTAAATATATTTTGTATAGTTAAGTGTATGTGCTCAGAGACTAATATATCTGTGTGAAATGTGTAAATTCATATGTCACCCCCAAAATGCACAATGGAAAATTCATAATGCAAACTCAACTATTATTTGAAATTGAACGCATGACATTGACTTGGTCACCTTATCATTTTAGTTAATAATCAGACCAAACCCACTTAAACAAAATTGATAAACCCCAAATTTTACTTAGAGAAATAATAATCTATACAATGAAAATTGTACAAATAGTTCTCATCCTCAATATTGTTCGTTAAAAAAATCTGTCAAAATTTTAATTGTACTTTTACCATGTCTACTTTTTTAATTCACCCATTTTTCCACAGCACCTATTCCTTTACCTTTATTTCTTAAAAACCAATTAAGATAGAAAAGGCAGCCTTAGAAGCCTAAGGCCTAAGGCAGCCTTAGAAGCCTAAGGCTTCTAAGAACAACAATTAAATAATTTGATATTGTCATTGTCCTCTGTATAATACTAAAAACTAAAATCCAATAAAAGGGAATATCTGAGCTCAGGATTGAAATATGGAGTCCTGGGTGCTCTCTAAACTTAGTTGTTTGCTTGCATATTTTTCATTACCCAACCAAATAACATCATCAGTGCAGGTGACTGGGGTTTGTTCTTTATTTATATGTAGTAAATTGGCCTTCCATTTTTGTTATGAAGCTTTCTCCTTGGTAGTTCCTTGATCAGGGTATTAGTTTCTCCTTGACTGTTTGTCTAATGTTAATCCATGCTTATCAGGGTATTGATTTCTGGAGACAATGCTTTCTGGTCTTTTATTTCCTTCTTAGCTTTTTTACTGTCTCTATATATCTATATTTCCAAGAAAAAAAAATGGATATAGAGAAATACAATAGTAAAACAAAGTTTAATAGAATAGTAAAGTTAAACACATGAATTATTTATACTCTAGAAATGTTTAGAATGTCTACAAGTTCAGCTGCATAGTTTTGGCTAAAGTAATATTCTTCACTCCGGTATTCTTTTTCACACTTCGTTGCAGATTTCTGTTTGAAATTATTAAGCAGCATATTTTAAGCATATTTTCCCCTAGGCTCATGTGGCAAAAGCCACTCAATCTTGGGAAAATATGTATTTGGCTGAAGGTGATTCTGACAAGTGCTACATCCATACCCACAATTGCTCCAGATCATATATTGCCTTTTGAAATTTTATAAGAAATAAAATCTTGGGAGAAATAGATGAATGGAATTTGCACCATAGGAAAAATTTAGACATAAATGTGTCTGGGTGAAAATGGGTAAAAACAAAAAAAAAAGCCATTAGAGCAGATGTGGATACCAGCTACCAGAAATAAAAATTGCTATGCGGCAAATAATAATAATAATAATAATAATAATAATAATAATAATAATAATAATAATAATAATAATAGTTGGAAGGGACCTTGGAGGTCATCTAGTCCAATCCCCTGCTGCAGGAAACCCTATACCATTTCAGACAAATGGCTGTCTGTACTCTTTCTAGAGTCATGGTGACCAAAACTGAATGCAGTATTCCAAATGTGGCCTTACCAAGGCATTGTAAAGTAGTATTAACACCATGTGATCTTGATTCTATCCCTCTGTTAATGCAGACTAGCACTGTGTTGGCTTTTTTGGTAGCTGCAAGACACTGCTGGTTCATATTTAAGTGATTGTCCACTTGGATTCGAGATCCCTCTCACAGTTACTACTATTGAGCAAGGTACCACCTATACTAACCTGTGCATTTGGTTTTTCTTTACTAAATGTAGAACCTTACTTTTTTCACCATTGAATTTCATTTTGTTAGATAGACCCCAGTATTCAAGTCTGTCAAGATCCTTCTGTATTTTAAGCCTATCTTCTGGAGTGTTGACTATTCCTGCCAGCTTGGTGTCGTCTGCAAATATGATGAATTCCCTATCTATCCCGTCATCCAAATCATTGATGAAGATGTTGAAGAGAACTGGGCCCAGAATGGAGCCCTGGGGCACCCCACTACTCACTTCCCTCGATGTAGATGCAGTTTTATTGAGGACTACACACAGAGTAACGGCCGGTCAGCCAGCTACAAATCTATCTGGTGGTGATGCTGTCTAACCCACATTTTTCTATCTTATCAAGTAGTAGGTTGTGATCTACTTTATCAAATGCCTTACTGAAGTCCAAGTAAATTATATCCACAGCATTCCTCTGGTCCACTAATTTTGTCACTTGGTCAAAGAATGCAATAAGATTTGTCTGGCGTGATCTGTTTTTCACAAACCCATGTTGGCTTTTGGTAATGACGTTGTTTGCCTCTAGGTGTTCACTGATTCATTGCTTGATTATCTTTTCTAGAATCTTCCCAGGTATTAAGGTCAGGCTGATAGGTCTGTAGTTTCCTTGATCCATTTTTCCCCTTTTTTGAAGATGGGAACTACATCAGCTCTTTTCCAGTCCTCTGGTAGTTCCACAGTGCTCCAGGATCTTTGGAAGATATGGTTCAATGGTTCTGAGATCACATCTGCCAGTTCCTTGAGAACCTTGGGTATAATCCATCTGTTCCTGGTGATTTGAACTTGTCTAGGGTAGACAGGTGCTCACTTACCATTTTCTTGCCTATCTTAACTTGGGTTTCTAATCTGTTTTTTATGATACAGTTTTTGATAGGTTTTACTGTTTTTTCCCTTTGTGTAAAGACGGATGCAAAAAATGATTTAAATAGTTCTGCTTTCTCCCTGTTGTTTGTCACCTTCTTGCCATTTTGTCTCACTAATGGACCAATCATTTCATTAACTTTTTCTTGTTTTTTATTTATTTATTTATTTATTTATTTATTTATTTATTAATTATTATTATTTTACATGTTGAAAGAAGCTTTTTTGTTATTTTTGATTTTTGTCGCAAGCCTTAGTTCATTTTTAGCCTTAGCTTTCCTCACTTCATCTTTGTAGGCTCAAGTTATTTGCTGATATTCTGTCTTAGTTATATGCTCCTCTCTCTCCACTTTTTATACTTGTACTTTTTGTCTTTCAATTTATCAGAGAGTTCTTTATGTAGCCATGCTGGTTTCTTTTGAGAGCTGTTATTTTTCTTCTTCATTGGTGTTATGCTAGACTGGCCTTTTGTAATCTCACTTTTCAATATTTCCCAAGCTTCTTGAGCTGTTTTCCCCTTGAGGATTCTCATCCATGGAATCCTTCCCAAGCTCTCTCTGGGTTTATTGAAATTAGCTGTCTTAAAGTCTAAGACTCTAATTTGTCTGTGTTCTATTCCTTGTGATTGCATAATGTTGAATTCCAATATTGCATGATCATATCAAAATCAGAGAAGGTCTGGAATGTCAACTATCTAATAACAAACATCATGCTAGGTCATATAACAGTCATGTAATGGTTAAGAAAAGGCTGAAGTGACCCAGAATGGAATATGTTATCTTCACCATGACAAAGAATAAAGGGATAAGCTGTCCAAGGTCTGTGATGGAAGATCCCCAATGATCATCTAAGGAGTCTTCCCCAACATCCATGCCTTTCCTGATCAGTACTGTAATGGGCAAACAAATATGAGTATTTGTAATGCTTAAGCAATTCTAATAAATTGCTTAATAAATTGTGACAACCCCTCAAGTACCGAAAGATTGATATCATATCACTTCTAGTCCTTCTGTTTGTTAAACTAGACATATCTAGTTACCTCAATCATTTATCATATACCTTAGCTTTTCGATCCCTTATTTATTGTTGTTGCTGTTATTTGCACTCTTTCTAGAGTCTCAAAATATTTTTTGGTATTGTGGTAACCCGAACTGATCACAGTAGACCAAGTATAGCCACACCTGTGCAGTATAAAACAGTACAATCACTTCACATTATCTTGAAACTATCGTTTTGTAGATGCAACTTAGGACCACATTAGCTTTTTTGGCAGTTGCAACACACTACTGGATTATACTTAAATGGTGGTCTTCTGGAACTCCTAGATCCCACTCACAGTTGCTACTGCTGAGCAAGTATACTTGTACATTTGGTTTTTTTCCCCCAAATGTAGGACCTTACATTTCTCACTACTGAATTACATGTTGTTGGATAGGGACCAACATTCAAATCTGAATCTTGAATCTATCTTCTAAAGTGTTACTTATTCCTCGCAGGTTGGTGTTGTCTGTAACTTTGATGAATTCCACCATCTATCGCCTCATCTAGATCATGTTGAAAAGTATTTGGCCTAAAACAGAATCTTGAAGTATCCCACTCCATACTTCCCTCTATGTAAATCTAGTTCCATTGAGGACTACCCACTGAGCATGGTTGGTCAGCCTGCTGAGAATCCATCTGTTGGTGGTACTCCCTATTCCACATCTTATCAAGAAATAGGCAATAGTCAATTTCGTCAAATCCTTACTGATGTCAAAGTATACTGTGTCCACAGAATTTCCCTTAGTCACCAATTCAGTCACTTTGTCAAAGAATGCAATAAGATTTGTCTGACATGGTCTGTTTTTGACAAACCCATGTTAGCTTCTAGTAATTGTCTTGTTCATTTTAGGTGTTTACAAATGCACTGATTATCTTTTCCAGGATTTCCCCTAGATATTGATGTCACTCTGCTTGGTCTGTAATTTCCTGGATTTGGTCCCCCTCCCCCCCTTTTTTGTAGATTGGAGACACATCAACTTTTTTCCTTTGATATTTCCCCGATGCTCCAGAAGCTTTAAAATATTTTGTTCAATAGTTTCAAGATCATGTCTGCCAGCTCCTTCAGATACCCTGGGATATAATCCATCTGATCCTGGTGATTTGAACTTGTCTAGAATGGATAGGTGTTCTCTTACAATTTTCTTGCCTAATTTTGACTTGCATTCTGATTCTGTCTCCTATGGTACTGCTTTTGATAGGTTGGACAATTTTTGTGTGTGTGTGAAGACAAATGCAAAGAATTTATTTGTTTAATTCCAGAGTAAGGAGAAAAAGTAAAATAAAATTCTTCAATTTATAATTTACTTTTCCTTACTTCCTGTAATAAATTTTAGAAAGAAATGATGCTGTGCATTTAACTAATAGTAGAAAAATCCAGAACATCTATTAATAAAGCCCTTGGGAAAGTCTTTCTATTGAATTAAATAACATGGCTAACAGCACCTGTCTTGGGTTAGTTTTAAAATGAACAGAAATAGAGAATATAGGAAACCTATTAGCATAAATATCTACTTTTTAACAACCTTTTTATCTTCAGCCATCATTAGCTGAATGAACTGCTGACAACATCAGTATAAAGCCCTGAGCTTTTTTTTTTAAATTGTTTTATAAAGCCCTGAGCTTTAAAGAAAATTGCAATATCCCATTTTCTGATGAAAGAAAGAAAGAAAAAAAGAAAAAAGGAGAAAGAAAGAAAGAAAGAATTTTATCTTTACTTTATGGAAAAGACTCAAGCATGAAGATTCCTACTGGAATTGCAATAAAAATAGTAAGAAATTGCAAACAAGCTTGTGGAAGTGTCCAGCAAATATTCTGATGCTCAGACACATCCACAGTTACAGTCCAGCAGATCTGTTGAGTCAAACACATGCAGGATAACTATGCAGAATAGCAGTTCTAGGTATTTTCTCATCAAGCAGGAAAGGTAAGTATCATTTTAAAACTTACTGTGCTGGCAGTGTATTCCATTAAATCCAGCAGGACATTTGCAGCTGTAGCCTATGAATGTGTCTCCTCTGTAGGCTTCACTGATTTCACATGTTCCACCATTATGGCAGGGATTAGGAAGACATGGCCCTGAAAGAATTTTTTAAAAAGACAAATGAAATACTGGATGCAAACAAAACAAAACAAAACCCTCTTGTAAATCTATTTCACTTATACACTAATAAGCTTTTAAGATAAATTGATCAGTGTTCTGTGCCACATTTTTATTGATATATTTTTCAGCTATCCCAGTATATTTGATTTTTTTTTAAAACCAAAGAAGAACAGGCAGAAAATAGGCCTCTGATACTTTATCTGAAAGGTGGTTGAGAAATTTTTAGATCAGGAAGTGGGGGTGGTCAGTTTCAAGGCTGGGACAATTCCCCAACGCCCTGGATGAAATTCATAGAGACCTTCTATTCTACCGCGATGTAATTTTTAATCTAACATTGCTACTGCTGAAATGATTCACCCTATACATATCGGTCCCCAAGGCCTCTTTGAAACAGCCACATTTTGATGGCTTTCCTTAATCTGCAGTTAGATAAAGTCAAAATTTTGGCTATAACCTCAAGGATATACCTCTAGTATAAACTATTGAATTAGATAAAGAACAGAATGGGAAATCCATGGGCTTTAGGCTAAGTGTTAGATTAAATACTATTTACTAAAATTATACTACCTGGGGCATAACTGTAGGTTAAAGGCATCTATTCTAGTGTGAGAATTAAAAAAAAAAGCTAATGAGAATTTTGGAATGGCTGATGAAGGTTGGGAACAGATGAGGAAGGATCTGCATTAACATATGTTAACAGAATATAGTTAAAGTAATTAACAGTGATAGATAAGCTGTGGCCTTTTCCAGTATGTGAATAATAATAATAATAATAATAATAATAATAATAATAATAATAATAATAATAATAATAATAATAATAATAATAATAATAATAATAATAATAATAATAATTGGAAGGGACCTTGGAGATCTTCTAGTCCAACCCCCTGCTCAGGCAGGAAACCCTATATAATTTTAGAGAAATGGTTGTCCATTCTCTTCTCAAAAACTTCCAGTGTTGGAACATTCACAACTTCTGGAGGCAGGTTGTTCCACTGATTAATTGTTCTGACTGTCAGGAAATTTGACCTTAGTTCTAGGTTGCTTCTCTCTTTGATTATTTTCTATCTTCTTGTCCTGCTTTCAGATGCTTTGGAGAATAGCTTGACTTCCTCTTCTTTGTGGCAACCCCTGAGATATTGGAACACTGCTATCATGTCCCCCCTCGTCCTTCTCTTCATTAAACTAGACATACCCAATTCCAGCAACCGTTCTTTATATGTTTTAGCCTCCAGTCCCCTAATCATCTTTGTTGCTCTTCTCTGTACTCTTTCTAGAGTGTCAACATATTTTTTATATCGTGGTGGGCAAAACTGGGTGCAGTATTCCACGTGTGGCCTTACCAAGATGTTATAAAGTGGTATTAACACTTCACATGATCTTGATTCTATTCCTGTGTTAAAGTGAAGGGATCAGTACATTTAAAGCAAAATTGTTCACATTGATGAATTTCTCTCTAGGCAGGTTTGTTTCCTCTTGAATAAAAAATAATAATAATGACCTCTTCCAAGGCTAAAGTTTTAAAACAGAAAGTTCAGAGAATCCACTGAAGATTGATAAACAGAGGAAGAACATCAAAAAGTATAGACATTTGCTCTGGATCATAAAGCTATTATGAGCTAGCCACTTAATTATAAGCTTATCTGACTTGTGCTATTATACATGGGCAAAATGCAACAATAATGCATTAATCGAATTCTCTGTATTCTTCAAAGTTCAAAGCAAATGTGTAATTAAAGGGTTTTTTTTTTAAAAAAATGAGAGTTATGATCAGTATAAATTTAAAAGGGATGAATACTGAACAATTGCACTATAGTTTTCTAACTGGTGCATAATTCAGTGTGGAATTAGTAAGTAATTAATGCAGCAGTACCACCTGGCAATTTGTAGCTAAGCATATTTCCCACTCTATAACATGAAGCATAAATCGTCACAGGTAGCACAGAATTTGACATATGTAACTTCTTTATTTTTGGGAAAGCAGCTATTGAGTAAAATTCTAAGGGATTCCCTTTCTTAATGTGCAAGTAAAATAAGCAAGTATTCCTTCCATGTATAAAGGAAAACAAAACTTTGAAATAAAACAGCTTCAGGAGATCTGAAAACGTTTATTCTGTTGTTGGAATCAGGACACAATGGCTGTACTGTATTTTATTTATATATATCACAATATCATGCTGTTCCATTTAGAGTAAACAATATTATAACAAGAGCAGAAAAGGAGGAAGAAATAGTAAGGAATTAAGGCATGAAAAATGGAAAAGGGAAGAAAACACAGATAAATCAGATTTAGACAAATAACATTCATCATTCCTATTCATAAACTTCCATTTAGAAAACTATCTTTGCTTTTTACCTTATCCAGGTAAAGTTGAAAAGTTTTAAAACAAAAGGCACTATATGAATTATCATATAGTGCCTTTTGTTTTTAAACTTTCAACTTTACCTTTTTGAGAAACTTACCAGTTCTAAGCAACTGTGAGTTTTTCAGCTTTCCTTTCCTCTCATCTGTTTACTGTATATACTGTAGTGTGTATATGTATTTATATATCACCACACACACACATTTGTTTGTTTGTTTGTTTGTGTGGATTTATGTATATATAGTATATATATAGTATATATATAGGATTCATGTATATATAGTATAGTATAGTATATATATAGGATTCATGTATATATAGTCATTTGCAATTCAGTCCCATTTTTTTGTTTTATATGAGCAAATCTTTTCAATGAATTTTTTTTGTACTGATCTCTTGTCTATGTAATCCACAAAACTCATATTTTTGTTCTTTGGGCAAACATTTATTTCTTGAAGCAAACTACCTGTTACCGCTGCTTTTCTATGCATTTTCATATTAAAATGTTTTATTCCATTTTACCATCTATAGTAAACTTTCTATAAATATGGTCAAATTCTTCAACTTGCTTCTATCTATCTATCATCTATCTATCTATCTATCTATCTATCTATCTATCTATCTATCTATCTATCTATCTATCTATCTATCTATCTATCTATCTATCTATCTATCTATCTATCTATCTATCTATCTATCTATCTATCTATCTATCTATCTAT
>NW_015386392.1:4916937-4921986 GCF_001527695.2 Protobothrops mucrosquamatus | reverse complement strand
GATTTTGAATTGCTAATTGATAAATTCGCCAATTCGAAAGCCAGAAAAATGCCCTTGTAATTAATTTTTTTTGTATGGTATTAAAAAATGTTATTTGCCAAATAAAGTTCATAGTTTCATAATATTGTTTTTCTTCAAGCGTGAGGGGGCCTCAATTTGTTTGCGCCTCGGGCCTCCTAACTACTAAATCCGCCACTGTCTACGCCATCTGCGGAATCACAGCTTGAGAGCTGTATGGAACGGGAGCTACTATGTGAAAGAGTCCCCAGACCAGAAGGGGAGTAACCCAGATTCCTCTGTCATTCTTTGGCTGAAATGTGCCTTCCAAGGGAATCCTGACGGTTTTCCAGCACTATTTTTGCTTCAGCTTTACCTTGCATTCCTTCTTTATGTGTAATAAGGGTAGTAAGCATCTGTGTGATCCCTACACTTAACTCCTTCAAGGAACCAAAGGTGAAACCAGTATCATCAGCTGTTTGTATTTGTTACGTATTGATATTGACCATTAATGTGTTCGGGTAAATGTGTCTCCAACTGTTTTGGAGGGAAACTGAAGTTTATATTTGAGCGGGTAAACCAGCTCTAAATCTGATTGGTCACTGCCTAGTGGCGGCATGTATAAATATCTGTCAGTTTGTCGGTTGGAGTTCAGTTCTGTTATTCTTGCAATAAAACATGTTGCATTAGAAAACACATATTTCCGATGGTCTTAGGAACAGAGACACCGTTCCTCTATCCGTCTCCAGGCGGGTCCGCCCACATGCAGATACGCCCACATAAGAGTACCCGGCGTGATGACATCATCGCGCCAACCCCATCACATACACCCCGTACAAATACAGGTGTATATGACAGGGTTGGCACCATAATGTACTTATGCAGACCAGTCACACATGTGTAGAGAGCAGCTACTATGTTGAAAGCAGCTACTGTTAAAAGCAGCTATTGTGTTGAAAGCAGCAGTATTGGAGGTAAAACGACTCTTCATGAATTATAATTACTGGATAAATGTAAAATCATGTACTGTAAAATCATCAACTACTGCAAAAAAAAAAAATCTGTACCATGGGAACTTAATCTGGATGCTGATCGGTCTTTTTATATTCAGCTGTGGTTGATGTGAATACTGCCCCCTTGTGATAGTAACAGGTATGTAAACAATACAACAGAGAATGGTAAATCATAGGAAACTTTAATGAACTGTATTGACTGAACTATGCCATGTATCATCTTTTGTATTATTAAAGCTATTGTTATATATTATTTTCATTAGCAAACCATCCCATGACAATGGATCGTGTAGATAAGAACTTTAAAAAAAGAAAATAGTGAGGATTTTTTACAGTATGGTTTTACCTCAATAATTACAGCAGGAATTGAGAAACCGCAATGTGTTATTTGTTGTGAAGTTCTATCAGCCGAAACTATGAAGCCGAACAAACTAAAATGCCATTTTGATAACAAGCATCCGAGCTTTGCCGGCAAGGATACCAACTATTTTAGAAGCAAAGCTGATGGACTCAAGAAAGCCAGACTTGACACTGGTGGCAAGTACCACAAACAAAACGTAGCAGCCGTTGAAGTTTCATATTTGGTGGCACTCAGAATCGCCAGAGCTATGAAACCTCACACCATTGCTGAGGATTTACTGTTACCAGCAGCCAAAGACATTGTTCAAGTTATGATTGGAGACGAATTTGTTACGAAATTGAGTGCAATTTCCTTATCTAATGACACTGTCCACAGAAGAATAGATGACATCTCTGCTGATATTCTTGATCAGGTAATCCAAGAAATTAAATCTGCTCCACTTCCAATATTTAGTATCCAGCTTGATGAATCTACAGACGTTGCAGACTGTTCAGTTACTGGTTTACGTGAAGTATATTAATGATGGCGACTTTAAAGATGAGTTTCTTTTTTGCAAACCTCTTGAAAAGACAACTACTGCATGTGATGTATTTGACACAGCTGGTTCATTTCTGAAAGAGCATAAGATCTCTTGGGAAAAGGTTTGTGGTGTTTGCACAGATGGTGCTCCAGCTATGCTAGGATGTCGATCTGGATTTCAACGTTTGATACTGAATGAGTCACCAAAAGTCATCAGAACTCACTGTTATCAGCAAATATTAGCAACAAAGACGCTGCCACAAGAGTTACAAGTAATGAAAAGTGTCATAAGTTCTGTCAATTTTGTAAAGGCGAGCAGTTTAAACAGTCGACTGTTTTCGCAACTGTGCAACGAGTTGGATGCGCCAAACAATGCTCTGCTATTTTACATTGAAGTGAGATGGTTGTCGAGAGGAAAAGTTTTAAAACGTGTTTTTGAGCTTCGTGATGAACTCAAAACGTTTTTTAATCAGAAAGCAAGACCGCAGTTCGAAGCACTGCAGAAAATAGCTTACTTGGTTGACATCTTCGCCATCTTGAGTTAAATTTATCACTGCAAGGACCAAATGCAACGGGCCTCAATTTGTCTGAAAAGATCCGATCATTCCAAATGAAACTTTTCTCCATTCCCAGGCAAGCTGAGAAGTGAGAACAAGCATCTTAGTTGCAGGGTTCAAAAATCACATGGAGAGAATTAATCCAGGCCATATGTAAAACGAATGGCTGGACACTCCTCGATTAGCCTTTCTAATCGTTATACAGGCCCTGTAATATCGATATAGGCCCAGCCTTTAGGCATCGAGTTTAGATAGATTTTTCTCTCTACCAAGGACCTCCTAGCTTTTTAAAGGAGTGGGGTTTTTTGTGAATGTCACTATGCCAGGACTTGCATAAACATTATTCGACACTTTCCTTTAGGTAGAAAGCAGATATCTTCCTTGCTCCTACAATGGAGAGCTTTTAAAAATAGTGTTTTTATGAATGTTGGAGGAAGAAAAAAAAATCAAACTTCCTGTTATAACATCTACAACACAACCACGGAGATATCATGGTACACGACATTCATCCTAGACAATACCACTACACTTTTCTCAGCGTTTTGAATGTGAAATGAAGTCAAATGCATGACTCGCCATGGCTCTGACCTTCCCTCTCAAGAGCAAGAAGCACTTCTGGAATTGACATCAGACATCAATTTGAAGGAGTCATGTAATGAAAAAACACTGACCGAGTTCTGGAGCCAAGTTACAAAACTGTACCCAGAAGTGGGGGGGGGGGGAAGCTATCGTAGTGTTACTGCTAATTGGTTCCACGTATCTGTGCAAGAAGGCGTTTTCTTCATTGCCGCGTATAAAAACTAAGGAAAGGAATTGCCTTCAGCTGGAATCTGACCTAATTCTATCAGTAAGTCACGAGTGCAAAGAGTAATGTCAGAGAAACAGGCACAGGTTTCTCATTAAAAGTGTGGTAAGTAGGTGTACTTTATTACTTTTCCCCCTCTTTTTTTGGACATCAAGTTTTTGACACCCTGCAAAGCCACTGGTGGTAGTCAAATATTGCCATGTCCTAAAATGGTACAATCTGTGAAAAGGTTGAAAAGTACTTCTATGGAGTGCCCATCCTCCCACATTCTGGGGAGAGAAAAAAAGAGGTACATCCTGAGAAACCAGACTCCGTTTTCTAACATTCTGAGGAAGTAGAAGAACCTTGAAGAATCTAGCTTAATCCGTGGTACATATTCATCGGAGGACAAAATCCATATCCCATATATATAGCATTGCTGCTGAGACATGGACCGTGGCTTCAATCATCCATACCGGATACAGCTGTCCAGCTACTGGACTGCACAGTGCGCCAAGAGGATAGGAGCAGGGGATTCTGGTAAAAGCAAAGGAGGGGATTTGTGCATATATGTCAACAACAATTGGTGTACCAACACAAAAACTGTAGAGTCACTGCTCTATGGACCTGGAGTATATAACTGTGAGATGCAGACCCATATACCTTCCGCGGGAGTTTACCGTGGTCATAATCACTGCTGTTTATATTCCACTTGATGCTAATGCTAACTTGGCCTTTGGGATTTTTGTATAATGCTATTAATAACCAGCAGAATAGGTATCCTGATGCTGTGCACATTATAGTGGGGGACTTCAACCATGCTGATTTAAAAACAGTGCTCCCCAAATTCCACCACGTTAAGTGTGCCATTAGGGGAGCAAATACATTGGACAAGGCCTATTCCAATGTTAAATTTGGCAACAGAGTTATACAACTGCTACACATGGGCCAGTCAGACGATATATCCATGCTTTTATTACCAGCATATAATCCTCTTAGGAAATAGGATCCAGCCATGATAAAGACTGAAATCCTGACCTGATAGTGCCTCTCAACAGCTGCAGGACTGTTTTGAGGACAAACTGGGACATCTTCAACCACCCAGACCTGGAGAAGTTCAGTGCAGCTGTTCTGGGCATGGACACTGTTACTGTGGACAAACGAATCCGGATTTATCCCAACGATAACTCTTGGATGACTAAGGAAGTGTCTCCTGCATGACAGAAACAATGCCTTTAGGTCTGGTGATGGGAAAAATACAGTGCTGCCAGAGCCAGTCTGAAGAGAGGCATTTGGCAGGCCAAGACAGATTATAAGAGGAAGATTGTTTTCATAACAATGATGCGAGGCAGTTGTGGCAACAAGTCACCAACTATAGACCCAATAATATCACTCCTGTTGACAGGGATGCTTCATTGGCAAAGGAGCTGAATTATTTCTTTGCCCGCTTTGAAGTGAAGCCATTAGAGCAGCGGTTCTCAACCTGTGGGTCGCGACCCCATTTGGGGTCGCGAGACCATTTCACGGGGGTCGCCACACAACGCAGTCCGCCATTTTTTTTTACCCTTTTCCTTTCCCTCTTATTGGCTTTCGAAAGTGCCACAGGTGGCACGCAGAACTGTTCCTGCCTCCCTCCTCTTTGCGCATGCGCAGCTTTTTTCTATATAAAATGAAGTTTCGGTTTCGGTCCACATGGCAGAAGCGAGACAGAGGACCAGCGGCAGCAAGCGAGGAGGAACGGCGGCAGCGAGCGAGGCGGGACGGCGGCAGCGAGCGAGGCGGAACGGCGGCAGCGAGCGAGGCGGGACGGCGGCAGCG
>NW_015386392.1:4914962-4916368 GCF_001527695.2 Protobothrops mucrosquamatus | reverse complement strand
GCCGAGGCCTATAGGCCACCGGAGACGCAGCCGCGAACTCCGACGCCCAGGGATCAGAAGCGAGCCGATCGAGGCCGACTGAGGCCTATCGGCTATGGGAGCTGCCACTGCGAGCTCCGATCGTTTGGGGAAACGAGGAGGAAGAATTACAAAGGAATCCCCCTTCCCCGATCCAAAATGAGGATAGATGGGGGGGGGGGGAAGAGAAGCAAACAGAGGCCTCCGTTTGCTAACTCCCTGCAGTAAACAATCCTCCAAAGGAGCGTTGAGCCCAACGCTGCTCAGGGGACTGCAAAGGAAAAAAAAACAACCTCTATTTTCTTAATAGTTTTATATTTCAATGGATAATCCACGATGTTTACCTTCCTGTGAGCCAGTTTGCCATGCCCCCCCACGCCTGAAAGAAACTTACTTCCAAGCCAGTCAGAACAAAGTTCAGGCATGCTCAGTCCCTGCAGCCAGTCAGAACAAAGTTCAGGCATGCTCAGTCGGCTGACCTCAGGCAAGCTAAAAGTAGACGCGGAGGGAGGAAGGGAGGGGGGAATTGCTGGAAGTTAAAGAGACAGGAGGCTCTCTCCTGATTGTGCACTAATGCAGCTTGGATGAACCAGGATGAAGACTTACTTCTAACAACTAGGTAACATCATCAGTGCTAGAAGGGAGTGAGTGTTTGGAGTGGAGGAGGAGGACGACGATGACTCTGGGGTCCTTGGTGCTCTCTGAGCTGGGTGGTTTTCTTCCCAACCAGGGAACATCCTCAGGGCTGGAAGGGATTGAGGTTTGCAAGGAGGAGGAGGAGGAGGACAAATGTGGGGTCCTTGGTGCTCTCTGACTTTCGTGTTTTCCTTGCAGACATTTCATGATCCAACTAGGTGACAATACTGGCTGTGGAATTCTGGGAGTTAAAGTCCACATGCCTTAAAATTGTCAAGGTTGAGAAACAGTGCCCTAAAGGAGTCATGATGCCATTGTACTATGTTACATAGTAGGTAGTTTTATGCAAATTGCATGATTTATTTAATTTGCATCATGATACTTGACATATGATGTTGTTGGCCCCTTGCAGATGCCAAATTATTAATGGTCTTTCTCTCTAACTCAGTGTTTCTCAACCTTGACAATTTTAAGGCATGTGGACTTCAACTCCCAGAATTCCACATGCCTTAAAATTGTCAAGGTTGAGAAACACTGCTCTAGCTTTCAATGCTTCAGGCACAAGGGAAGTTTGCAAATTCAGGCAAACTGAAGGTAAATGCTGTGCAGGGAGTGTTTCATGCTCTGATCTGATGCAGGGAACCCCTTTATTCAGAGACTACATAGCATCCCCTGATCTTTTGCTTCGTCTTCCCACCTCCCTGCTTTTCAACCCACATCTTGCTGCATTATTTATTTACTAGCAAAAGGGC
>NW_015386392.1:4893698-4912155 GCF_001527695.2 Protobothrops mucrosquamatus | reverse complement strand
TGTTCCTGAGACAGCACAAGAGGAGTTCATTGACCTTATTAACAGCGATGCAGCGAAAACTGATTTCTCCACAATGCCAGTTACACAATTCTGGATCAAATGTTTGCAGTCATATCCTGTTCTGTCTGAGACTGTGTTGCGCCTTCTTCTTCCATTTCCAACAACATATCTGTGTGAAACAGGGTTTTCAAGCTTGTTGATTATCAAGTCTAAATACAGAAATAGACTTGTTGTGGAAGATGATCTTCGGTGTGCGCTTGCAAAGACTGCCCCGAGAATTTCTGAGCTGGTGAAAAATAAGCAACCTCAACCTTCACACTGATGTTGGCTTTTTATGCATACTGTTGAAAAATGTAGCAATGTAGTTTACTGTTGTTATATTAAGACTGTTACCCATGTTACACCATGCTTCAATACAAAATTTCATTTTTTGTAATTAAAAATAAATATTTAATTATAATTACATATTGTTTTTGTGATTAATCACTATGCTTTAATTATGTTCAATGCAAATACATCTTGCATATCAGATATTTACATTGCGATTCATAACAGTAGCAAAATTACAGTTATGAAATAGAAACGAAAATAATTTTATGGTTGGGGGTTACCACAACATGGTGGCCATGCCCACTTGGTGGCCACGCCCACTTGGAGGCCACACCCACTTGGTGGCCACACCCACTTGGTGGCCACACCCACTTGGCCACGCCCCCGGGACCCAGCGATGTATAAGTGGTTGGGGGTCACCACAACATGGGGAACTGTATTATGGGGTCACGACATTAGAAAGGTTGAGAACCACTGCATTAGAGGCAGCTGTGCTACAGACACTAGTCCACAACAGCCCTCCCCTCACCATGGAGAAGCATGAGGTGAGGAGTATCTTGAGAGCTGTGAACTTAAGGAAGGCTGCTGGACCTGACGGCATTTCTGGCCGGGTGCTTAAAGACTCTGCAGAGCAGTTGTCTGGGGTCTTTAGCAAGATTTTTAATCAGTCTCTATCTCGGTCCACTATTGCATCCTGTCTGAAGGCCTCCCATCAGCAAAGATGTCCTTTATTAATAGTCTCAGTGATTACAGACCAGTGGCATTCACCTATTATCATGAAGTGTTTTGAAAAACTGATCTGCAGGCACATTGTGTTCTTCCTCCCATACACACTTGGCAGTCACCTGTTTGCATACAGAGCAAAAAGATCCGCAGAGGACGCCATAGCCATCACTCTCCATACTGCTCTGACTCATCTGAAGCAGCGGGGGATCTATGTAAGGATGCTCTTTGTGGATTTTAGTTCTGCATTTAACACAATTCTTCCATACACACTGGTGTCTAAACTTGCCAATCTCGGACTTTCACATTCAATCTGCCTTTGGATTATGAACTTCCTGTCTGGCTGCTCTGAGGGTTAGATTAGGCAACTATACCTTTTCAGCCCTTATTCTTGATATGGGCTCCCCACAGGGCTGTGTGTTGAACCCCCTACTTTACACCCTCTACACTTATGAGACTGCTCCCCCACTCATTCTAGGAATGTTATTGTTAAATTTGCGGATGGTGGGACTTATCTCCAAGGGGGATGAGGTGGAGCGGTTGCTCTTATGGTGCAAAGACAACAATTTGGTTCTCAACACCACTAAGATCAACCAAGGAGCTTATAGAAGATTACAGGAGGAATAGATCAGACATTCAGCCCGATCATCAGTGGAGAAGCTTACAAGCTTTAGGATTTTGTGTATTACCATAAAGGAAGACCTGATCTGGAGTGCTCATGTTATAGCATTGGTTAGGAAGGCCCAGCAGAGATTAAATTTCTTGAGACTTCTCATGAAACAACAACCGAATGAAAAACTGCTGTTGACCTTCTACGGCTGCTCCATAGAGAGCATTCTGACCTACTGCATTTGTGTGTGGTTTGCCTGCTGCATGGTAGCAGATAGGAAAGCGCTCCAGAGGGTCATTACCATCACCCAGAGGATTATTGGCTGTCCTCTCCTCCCCCCCCCCGGGACAAACTGTATAGTTCCTGTTGTCTTAGGAAAGCTCAAAATATTCTTAGACTCGTCTCATCCCAGATATTCTTATTTTGAACTATTACCATCTGGCAGACGGTACAGGATAATAAAAAAAAGTCAAATAGGTTGAAAAATAGTTTTTATCCCAGAGCTGTCACCATACTAAACACCACAGTATAATGCAACAATGAAGTGCAATATTAGGGGCAGCACAATGGTGAATAGAATGTGAAGGATATGTGTGTATACAATGTATGTTCTTATTTGTGATGTTTACTTGTGTGTAGTATGCACTGTGGACAGCACTTAATTTTGTTCTGAGTTACACAATCACAATACAAATATTCTATTCTATTCGTATTTGCTAATTGTTATGCTCACCAGCAACTCAGCACTGTTTATTTTACATTCGAGTTCTTACTGTATGCATTTCTATTTTTTTTAGTTTCACCATCCTGTCCTTTTAATAAAGCATCAAGAACCACACATACAGTTTAGTGTATTGAAGGATAGGTGGGTTTAGCTGCCATATTAAACTACACAGGGTAATGTGTAGTGAGGACAGAACAGTGAAACAGTGGCCACCCAGCCAGTGGGATTCAGGATAGTGATTACAGAGGCCTGTATTAAAATAGCAATACAGCAGTGTATATACAGTTGAGCACTTCTAGAGGACACCATGTCAAAGCCAGGCATCTTCATTCAAGACAAAGTCTCAAGTCTTTTCAATGCTCATTATAGAGAGGGTCGCTGTAGAGAAAGAAGAAGCAGTTGCCATAGCTGAAACCCTAGAAAGAGCTGTATATTCTGACAGTGAATGCAGCCACGTGCTTGGGCTAGAAGCTGGACTCCAAGGTCTTCTGCATCGCACTTCAGAGTATGTCTATCAACATTCCAGGCCATGCGGCAAAGCTCACCTAGATGGAAAAGATAACTTTCAAGAGGCAAGCCAGGATGCTACACAGCACAAGTCAGCAACAAGCCTCAAGCTAGAAGCAAGAGAGCTCTAAGCAAAGCTGCACCTCTGACGATAGATTCCCCCCACACCTCAGGTTTCCTGAGCCTGCAAATTATCTTACAGGATCAGCCTTCAGTCCAAAATGGTATGGAAAGGACCAGCTGAAACCAGACTCTTAAAAGGTATGATTAGACAATACCTTTTTTCACCATAGCAATACAGTTGGCTAATCAAGTCACGATAGACTTTGCCAGGTTCTTTGCACGAGTTAGTCACAAAGGGGTTTAAAAAGTTTAATTATCATCCTGAAAGCTACAGAGCCTGGCAATCTTCTTTCCAAAAGGCCCAACAGAGGCTTAGATTTGTCATGCAACGAAGAGATAGACGTAATAAACGGCTTGTAATTGAATCTGCTGAGCATGCAAAATGAATCAGGACAATAAACATAAACGACCTTGAAACAGGCCTTAAAATGATTGATTGGGGCAGACTTGATGAGTGTTATGGTTAAGCAGAAGCAATAGAAAATGCACTATTCAAAATATTTGGTAGCTTTCCCGAAATACCTAACAGAGCCTATCAGAAACTTAGGGAAATCTAGTGACTTACTAATGGAACTTCAAAAGTAGCTAAATCTGAAGGGGACTTATAAGGACTTGCATTCCTTGACACAGCCAGATGGCAACCCCTTACCCTGTAACTTAGAAGAGCAGTGGATCACAAATGGCTCCAAATACAAAAGAGAGTACAATATTCCATTTCCTCCCTTTTTCTGCTTTAGTGCAAGCAAGCTAAAACAAGAAATGATCCTAGTTTTGATGTCATGTTGTCATGTGCTGTTTGCTTCTTCAGAACTTGATCCTTGCAAACCTCCAGTAGCAGTCCACAAAACTAATGTGACTCCTCCAGATTCTTTTCACAGGTCTGTCAGTTCCTCTCAGATCAGAGATCCTGAGATAAGCAGTGTCCCTTACACCAGAAGCCACATCTTCTCCTAAAATGTAGAGCTTTCAGAGAGAGGTCCATGGAGGACCGCAAACTTTTCCTGAAAGAAAACATAATTTGCTATAAGTGCTGCTCATCGCTCACTTCACCAAGGACTATTAAGGTCAGTTTAAAATGCGCAGAATGTGACAGCACAGGTTACAACACAACTTTACACCTAGGATCAGCTTCATGGACTTTACAACACATTCACAGTGCCAGTAAGCATGGTGGGAGCGACACACTGCTACAGCCACAACAGAGATCACTTCAAAATGCACACAAGTCTGCAAAGGAACTGCCAGTGGCAGGTCCTGCTCCAAAATCTGTTTACTCAAGAGTCTACCCAGCAAGCCAAAATTACAAAGCCATTAAGCTTTATCATAATTTTAGAACTGGTCAGTGTTCTTCAGAAGATGAGAGGTTTTCTAAGGCTTCCTAGAGCTACTGAATTATATATTCAAATGTCCTTCAGAACATCAGTCTAAAGTCTTTCTCCTTCAAGTCGTTCTTTGTGCAACACTTGAACATGGTTCAAAAGACAGGATGGATAGCCCAAAACACCCTGCTGAGGATGTTCTCAGCCTGTGGGCACCAACTACAGCAGGGTTATTGAACATCCGGCCTGTGGGCCGTATAAGGCATGCGAAATCATTTGGTCTGGCCCTGCCAAGGCAAGACTCGTACTTCTGCAGTCATCCAGGTTTGCAGTTCCCGTAGACTCTGATGCACTTATCCCTTGTCGCGCTATCAGTGCACAATTTGATGTAAGAGACTACAGAGTCCACGTACACATTCAGATCTTGATGTTCGAATACACTCCAGTCAGTGATTTCAAAGCAATCCTGCAACTGACTGAGAGCACCCTCTGGCCAGGTTTTAACCATTTTTGTGACTGTCTGAATTTTTTTCCTGAGAGGGACATACTTCGGGACTAACAGGAGTGAAAGATGGTCGGATGTACCCAGGTGGGGGAGGGGGAATGCATGCCTGTTTCAGATTGAAGTACACACGATCTAAGGCAGTGGTAGTCAACCTGGTCCCTACCACCCACTAGTGGGCGTTCCAGCTTTCACGGTGGGCGGTAGGGGTTTTGTCCGATACTGAAGCACTTTCCTTTTTTTTTTATTTAATTGACTTTTGAAAAATATTTCATAGCATTATTTAAAAACATTTTCATTAGGTTTTCATAAAATTCCCTGTGACAATTTAAATTTCTGAAAATATACTATTTGTATTGCCCGCGCATAAGTTTAGTTCACATTACGTAAGTGAAACTAAATGGCGCTATAGTGCAACCGCAAACAAGAGCCTCGTCTCAGAATAGCTCACGCATCTCCCCCTACACCACCCAGCTGTAACAGACAAGCAGAGCTGTTAGCCGGCGCCCCCCCCAAACCCAATCCACGATGCGCGAGAGGCATGCGCAGACGACAATACACGGCGCAGGCTCTTTTGTTTGCGGTCGCACTGGTTAGTATGCAGTTAGATTTGTGAGAGTGAGCACGTGCCTACAGCTTCAAACAAAATACTGTGAGTCCATGTCTCAAAAAAAGAAATACGCTCGTGGCTATTTGCCAGAGTATCTGAAGATAGGCTTCATAGAATCTGTTGTAAATAAACAACATCCAATGTGTTTATTGTGTCATAAAACATTATCCAATGAGGCAATGAAGCCAAGTCGATTGTGAGAATGTTTTTGTACAAAGCATCCAAATGATAAGGACAAGCCCATTGAATATTTTCAGGAAATATATAAAAAATTTCAAAATCGTTCAACAATCGTTGCATCATTTAAGAAACAACATGCGGCGAACGAAGATGCATTAATTGCCGTTTATCGCATTTCACAATTAATTGCAAAAAGTGGTAAAAGCTATAATATTGGAAAAACTGTAATAATACCCTCTATAAAAGAATTTATCTTAGCAGTAATGCATCAGGATATACCTGAAATTTTAAAAACGTTGCCCCTAAGTAAAGCGACGAATTGAAGAAATGGCAGTTAATGTTGAAAAAAAACTTATAAGTATTCTCCAAAACTCTTCATTTTCCATGCAATTGGACGAGTCTACCATTGCAGATAATAATGCTTTATTGATGGCATGTGTACGTTATTTTGATGAAAACAATACATTACGAAAAGAAATGCTATTCGCAATAAATCTCATTACAGATACAAGAGGATTATCTATATTTAATACTGTGAAATCATACTTTACAAAAAATAATATTCCTTTGAATAATATTGTTGCATGTGCTACTGATGGAGCACCATCAATGGTAGGTCGCTATCGTGGATTTGTTGCTTATTTGAAGGAAGAAGTGCCAAATGTTTTATGTATTCATTATGTGGTGCACAGACAACATCTTGTAGGAAAACATCTAAGTACAAGTCTCCAATTCATCATTAACTATAATAATTCGAGCCATAAACAAGATCAAATCCAATGCAAAAAATGATAGAATGTTTCGACAGCTTTGCCAGAATAATGAAGATTTTATTACGTTACTTTTGCACACAGAAGTTCGGTGGCTGTCAAAGGGTACATCTTTGGCTCGTTTTGTAGCATTATATGATAGTGTCATACAATTTTTTGAAAGTAATAATGAGACCAATCTGTGTCAACAGTTAAAAACAGTAAAGAATGATGCCTTTTATTTGGCAGATATTTTCAAGAGATTTAATGATATCAATTTGCAGCTTCAAGGAGCTAATAAAACTCTTATAGGTTGCCAAAATATTGTGTCATTATTTATTGACAAACTTGAACTACTTTGTTATAATCTATTGAAGAGAGAATTTCATCAGTTTCCTGAATTATCATCTATAAAAGATGATGTAATTCCAGAGGATATTGACAGATTCAGTAGCCACCTCAACGGAACTTAAATTGGACATGGAAAAATGATTTGAAGATATTTTGAAATTGAAGGTGTATGACTGGATGAAAAATCCTTTTACCGCAAATATTGAAGAGGCTGATACAACTTGCCAAGAAGAACTGTTAGAAATTAGATATGATAAAGAAAGTAAACATAAATTCGATAGTGGTGGATATGAAAAACTATGGCAAAGTAAAAAAATGCCTGTCTTATATCCAAATATGTGGAAAATGATATTCAGTTTATTGATACCTTTCCCTACCTCATATCTTGTGGAATCAGGCTTTAGTGCTGTTAATCATATTATGACCAAAGAAAGAAACCGCCTGAATATTTCCAAAAGAGGAGACCTTCGTTTGATCCTTACAAAAATTGAGCCAGATATCCAGTATTTAGTTTCGCAGCATCAGCCTCAGGGATCTCATTAATAATTTAATTAATTAAATGTAATTTCATCAGACTTCATGCTTCTATGTATGCAAAGTATAAATAAAAAGATAGATTTAACTACAGTAAGTTGTTTTATAAAGATTTATTCTGCCAAACTTAGCGAAAGTCCGACATAAAGTATTTGGTAAGTAATTATTATTACTTGCTGTAACTCTGCTTTATAAATTTTATAAAGTAAAGTTACTTCCCTACTTTATAAATCACCATTACTGTGGATTTATACTGTGGATTTATACTGTGGGCGGTTAGAAAATTTCACTACTAACAGAGATACAAAAGTGGGCGGTAGGTATAAAAAGGTTGACTACACCAGAGGTGTTCTTCCCTCTGGTGGAAAATTGCACATATTGCACAAACTTAGGGAGAACTGTCTTTAGACAGATTTGATTGAAGTCCCCAGCCACGACAAGAGCGCCCTCTGGGTGAGTTTGTTGCTGCTTGCAGATAACATCGGCATTTGATGGAATATAGACAGCTATTATAATTACCACAGTAATTTCTCTGAGCAGATAAAAAGGCCTGCATGTTACTGTCATCAGTTCCACATCTGGGGAGCAGTACTTGTAAACTACTCTACTATTTGCACACCAATCGCTATGTATATAAACACAGAGTCCTCCTCCCTTGCTCTTAACGGAGTCGCCATTTCTGTCGGAGCGATGAATGACACGGCTTGTCAATTCCACTGCCGCATCAGGTACGGCTGGATGTAGCCAGGTCTCCGTGACAATCATCACACAACTTTCACGGAGAAGCCTGCTTGCTGCCATCTGCAGCTGTAACTCGTCAATTTTGTGGACAAGTGATATTACATTGCTCAGGAAAACACTTGGCAGCACTGGTCTGTGAGGCTGCTTCCCAAGCCGAGCCAGCAAACCGGCTCTGCAGCCGCGCTTTTGTTTCTGATCCTTCCGTTTTCGCCGGCAACCCCCCCCCCCCGACCTGATGACAATCCACGGAGATCCCGGAGGCCTCACTATGTAGTTCAGTATGTTATGGGACTGCTGGAAATCACTAGTGATCCCGGATTGCCTTGTGAGCCCGATGTTTAGTAACTCTACGTGTGTATAGGCAAGTTTAGCCCCTTGCACAACACTGTGCACGCCCATCCACACACACATTATTCCAATCACCACACACCAACACCGGGAGCTTGGGGCCGCTGCGTGTGAATGCGCCGCCATCTTGGGGGAAAAAAATCTTAAAACTGTAGAGATGATGGCAGATTTTAGAAGCTCTCCTGTTCTATTACCTCTTACAATATTAGGAAATATATTATCAACAGTAGAGATCTTCAAGTTTCTAGGTTCAATTACCGTATATACTCAAGTATAAGCCGAGTTTTTCAGCACATTTTTTGTGCTGAAAAATGCCCCCCTCGGCTTATACTCGAGTCAGCGTCTCGAGAACTGAGGAAAGTGAGTACCGTAGTTCTTTTTTGGGGGGGGAAATCTATGCAATCACTAAAAGTCGACACCGGCTTAATCTATATCCAATAACGTCACAAAATAGTTTTAGGCGGCAGTCTTACAAATGTGCATGAGCAAAATGAGTCTCGCGGTTCGGTCAAAACGTTTTCGGAGTTGCCTTCTTAGACTTTAATGACAATAATCCCGGAAGTGCGACTCCCTCTGCGAAAGAGAAGCCGGGCCAGGAACCAATATAACCCCGGGAAACATATGTCCCCTACTGCAGCTGCGCACCTTTGGTCTCACGGTTGCTCTTTTAAGCATTCCTTCTCCGTCGCTGTCGGCATTGCTCGTTTAAGGCCGCCTTGTTTCTCGGTCGGGTGTGGAGCGGAGGCTGGGCTGCCGGATCCCAAAGGCGGAGGGGAGGGATCAGCGAACGCACGTATCGCCGGCAGGATAGCGGAGAAACGCGTGTTAGAAATGGATCCCAATATCGGTACTTCTAATCCTGGACCAAAACAAAAACGCAGGTCATACGAAGCTGGTTTAAAACTTAAGGTTGTGTCAAGAGCAGAAGAAAGCAATAACAGTATTGCAAGTAGGGAATTTTATGTTGACGAAAAACAAGAGAGTGGCGGAAAATGAAAGCTGACTTGGAAAAGATTCCAAAGGCAAAAAAAGCTCGACGTGGTTTAACGACTTCATATGGGGCTCTAGAGACTGAATTGCATAAATGGGTTATGGAGTGTCGTCAAAATGGTTACTGTGTAACACACGCATGGGAATTCGCTTACGTGCCCTTCAAATGGCTAAAGATGACAAATTTAAAGCACCAGGCACTGAAAATTTTGTTGCATCAGCAGGATGGTGTACCCGCTTCGTGAATAGGTTTGCCCTATGTTTGCGGCAAAGAACGAAGATTTTACAGAAGCTGCCAAAAGACCTTGATGAAAAAGTGATGTCATTCCATTCATTCATCATAAAACAAAGAAGGATCCATAACTATGACCTGGGAGATATTGGGAATATGGATGAAACGCCTATGACCTTTGATCTTCCAAGCAACAGAACTGTGGCAAGTTTGGGAGACAAAACTATTTTACTAAGAACCACAGGAAATGAANTGGAAGAAATTTGGAACGGACGACCAGGAGCAACCTTAAAGAAAAAACCATCATTGCTAGTTTGGGATATGTTCAGAGCCCACACATCTGATGACATAAAAAAATTGGCAAAGTCTTCTCAAGTTACTTTGGCAGTTATTCCAGGTGGGCTTACATCTGTATTGCAGCCCCTAGATGTGTGTTTAAATAAACCTTTCAATGACCGTGTGCGAAAGATGTGGCTATTCCAGCTAGCGGGGGCTGGCCTGAGGGGTATTTTAGATTGGATTTTAATTTGATTTTATATTGGGTGTTAACAAAATTTTAAATGAAACGGCAAAATTAATATTCCTTTTAATTATATTTTTAAAACGGTGTTTGTAGAGTTTTTATCTGTTTTTAGCTTGCTGTAAGCCGCCCTGGGTCCGCCAGGAGAAGGGCGGGGTATAAATCTAATAAAATCAAAATCAAAATCAAATCAAATGTGGCATGAATGGATGTCATCTGGTCAAGCTCGACTGACAAAAGTTGGAAATCTGAGGAAGCCAGACATAGAATTGATAGCACAGTGGGTTCGTGATGCATGGGAAGAGATTCCAGAGGACCTGGTACAACGCGCCTTCAAGAAATGTGGCATTAGTAATGCTATGGATGGCAGTGAAGACAGCGCTTTGTATGAGAACGACAGCAGTGATGGTGATGACTGTGAACTCAGTGATGATGACAATGTCTATGCTGATAACCTCACACCAGCTGAAGCTCTGTTTGGACATACAGATGATGATGATGATAACTCCAGTTTTGAAGGATTTTAGCTCTTTTGTGTTAGCTTGGTTGCTGATTGAGCTAAGGTTGTTGTACTTTTAAAGTTACGGTATTTTTGATACCATATTGTTTTTGTTGACCCCCTTTTTCCACTTACAGAGCTAGGTTATTGTTTTTCTTTGAAATAAATATTCATGTAATTTTATTGGTATCTATCTTCATTTTTTACATTTACCAGTAGCTGCCTCATTTCCCACCCTAGGCTTATACTCGAGTCAATATTTTTTCCCAGTTCTTTGTGGTAAAAAATTAGGTGCCTCGGCTTATATTCGGGTCGGCTTATACTCGAGTATATACGGTATCTCCAAGGACTTGAACATTAGAACCATTAAAAAGGCAGAACAAAGGATGTTCTTTCTATGTCAACTCAGAAAGCTCAGATTATCCAAAGATCTGTTGATACAGTTCTACAGAGGAAATACTGAGTCTGACATTTGTACCTCAGTAACTGGTTTGGCACAGCAACCAAACAGGACAGGTTTGGGGGAGGTGGGGGCTGGCGCAGCAACCTTACCCTGCACGGGTATTGATGCAGGTTGCTCATGGACGGGCGTGAAGGCCTAGGGCGACGGCACGCGTGCCCAGAGAAGGCTCTGTGTGCCACCTGTGGCACGCGTGCCATAGGTTCGCCACCACGGACCTATGATCTATTTCTTGCTGTTTATATGTACATTGTGAGCTTATACATTGAAGATAAGTTCCTTGTGTCTGATCACACTTGGCCAATAAAGAACTTTATTCTATTCTATATATTTTTCTTGTAATGTATTTTGAGTTTTCCAGATTCTTCCAAATGCAAAATATCTGGAGGATACAGTCAAGAAGATTAAGAATTTAATATTGCATTTTTTAAAAAGTTAGTATTGTTTTATGTTTTTATTGTTTTAATTACTGTTTTTTGAATTGTAAGCTGCCCATTGCCGTGAAATGGGAGGATAAAGAATTTAAATGTTTTTGATTTAATTTTTTTAATTGTAAGCTACCCATTACACATTGCATTGAAATAGGCAGCTATAGAACATGAATGAATAAAAATAAATTCTAATAAGCCTCTGTATTGAATATTAACAATGGAGTGCCTGAGAGATTTTTTGGCATTCCTTACAGTGCAATCTGTAGTTGCATCAACACTGGGAAAAATCTTGTGGGGGAGGGCTTAGTGACTTAAATGCCCAAATTGCAATCCCACACTTCATCACATTTTCTGAACTGTAAGCCACTCAAGTTCAATAAGTTTGGAACAGTCTTATCCAGGCAATGAAATCCGCATGAATTCATATATTCAGAATTTGTGTGTGTATGTATGTGTGTCCATGTTTCTCAACTCAGAAGATTCAGAAAGGCTGCCCTATAGGCTAAGGAACTATCTGCTTGTTTTAACCCACAATGCTCCTGAACAGACTGGACACAAGTTGAAAACTGCAATAGCAATAGCACTTAGACTTATATACCACTTCAGTGCATGACAATGCTCTCTAAGCTGTTTAGAGTCAGCATATTGTCCCCAACAATCTAGGTCCTCCTTTTACCGACCTTGGAAGGAAGGCTGAGTCAACCATGAGCCAGTGAGACTCAAACTGCCGAACCGCTGGCAGTTGGCAGAATTAGCCTGCAATACTGCATTCTAACCATTGTACCACCACGGCTGAAGACTTATTCAAGACTTTCCTTGAGGTAGGAAGCAATTTTATTCTCTGCTAAAGACCTCCTACAATGGGGAAAAGACTTTAGGATGCAATAAATATGGATTAAAGTACCTGTGATGAAGTCCCACTTGAAGCCATTTGGGATTCCACTTGTACTGAGGACCTAATCCTTGGGCAATATTGCTGTCAAGGTTCTGACTGATGAACCCAACCAAGCTGATGAATCTTTACAATTGGTTACAGAAAACAGATTTTGGTTTGACCCCCTTCCCCAGATGCCCACACCAGTTACCTCTAGAAGCAATAGGACAAGGATATGTTCGTCTCTAAGCAATCTCCATTGGGTCGTATCTGCCTGCTAGACCTCTGATTTGGAGGCTTTGATAACTGGTGTTAACCAAGCCCACCATGAAATATGTGCATGTGTGTGTATACATCTTTTAGTGTACAGGTAGAAATCATCAGGTCCCTTTACCCCCAAGATATTATACACGTTTCAGTTCAACTTTGTGGGGAGGAGGTACAGTTTGAAACCTACTAGAAGAAAGCAAAAGAAAGAATAAGTATTTCAAAAACCTGCTGAATAAAATAAAAGAGAAGAGAAACTTAGGTTCTTTAACGACAGTTCATGTCACTGTCTTGTTTGCTTTCTTGAGCTGGAAATCCTGAAACATGGTTCATTGATCATGATTCTGCTTGAACCTAACACATTATTTAAGCTTCTTTCAGTGCAAGCAGATTTATTCTCTACTAAGGATTTCTTAAAATGGAGAACGTTTTAAAGCAGTGTTTTTTGTCAAAGTTGCAAGGGTGAATAATCTAGACTTCCTCCAATAACAACAGAACAGAGATATGTTGATATGCCAGGACTCCATAAATATTTCAAGGGCTAATCAAATGGCAGCATTCATAGAATACACCAGGAATGCCTGGAAAAGCACATGTCTTTTTCCTTTCACCACAGGCTGTTTCATGCATGGAAGCTTCGTAATATCCCTTTCCCCCAGTTTGGAGATGGAGATTATGCATTAAAATCTACAGGAATTTTGCTTAACCCCATGATGCACATCATCCTGCAGGACAAAATCGCCCCATCACCTATTCTTTTAATTACTTATGTAGCTAATATTTCCACCATGGGCTGGAATAATAGAGAAAGTCAACAGGCAGCCATAAAATGTCTTTTTTTAAAGGATTTGGAGCTCTTTCCATATTAGATAAAAGTATAATTGATTGGTAACTTGATTAGTGTGATCAACTTCTAATACTGCCTAACTCTTCTGTTACAAGTAGATTTTGCTAAGAGAAGAATGAGAAAGAGCTAAAAGGGCAGAGTTCCCCATCTCTTTAATTTCTGAAAGTAAGTTTGTCTTTTTAAAAGTGTATTTTGTCAATGTTGCAAAAAAAAAAAAAATCTTATCTAAACTTTATCCAGTAACCAGTACAACAGATCAGAGATATATTGACCTGTCAGATTATAGATAAATTGACTGAATTCTTTTCATCTTTTTCCTACCAAAATTTAGGGGGTAATTGAGCTTACATTGGCTTTCTTAGGTTTATAAGTAAAGCAAATTGAGGAAATATATTCTAGGACACTTTGAGAGATCCACAGGTCCTAATTGGATTAACTGAGATTTCTTTAAAAAACATGTATGTAAAATTACTGATCTACTAATCAAAATACTTTATTGTGCCCCTTACATTAGTATCAGTGGCTGGCAGCTAACCACGTGAAATAATCATTTAAAATTTTTCAAAATCCAGAAAGGACTGGTAAACCGCTTCTGAAAATTTGCCAAGACTGAAGACTGACTCCATGCATTGAACAAAAAGATAAGGAATATTTTAAGCTAGAAAGGAAACTCTAAATACAGAAATCTGAGAAATAAAATGGTTCCTGAATCCCCCCATTCTCCCACAAGCTGCCCAGTCAAAAGACCAAAATGAGTGAAGTGAATTGTGAAGGGGGGAAAAGTTCTCCATCCCAAGTTCTCTCCACCCTTGCCTGTGATTGGTGACTAAGAGTGGGCTAATTACTCTCTTCACTCTGATTGAGTGTCAGATCTGTCACTCACAGAAGTCTAACCCCCTCCTCCTCCCACCTCCCAAAATGGCCCTTGAAAATGTTAAAGCATAAAACTCAAAATGGTTTCTTGGTACAATATATTCAATGTCCTGTTTAATCATGACCACCCTATTTAAGGAAAGCATTTTTTTTTAAAATGAGGAAATTTAGATGAAACTGTTCTTTTGATAATCATAACAATTCCTAAAAATGAATTTTTTAATAATCCTAAATAATCCTAAACTGCATTCCTTTTTGCTGTTATTTATTGCAATTAACAGATAATGGTGCACTGATAGCAGGGATTCGGTGCAAAGCAAACGTAGGTTTAGTCTGCTCTAAGGTTTTCCCCAAAGCTAATTATGATTGTGAAAAATGGATTTTGAAAAAGACAGGAAGAAAAATGGCTGGTTTGATCTATGGTGGTGGAGAAGGTTCCTGCGTGTTCCCTTAGACTAACAAGCAAGTATTGTAGCATATAACATGACATGTCAGTGGAAAGCAAATCATAAAACTACATCATAATTGTTCAAAAAAGTGAAATCTGGAAAATATTTATTAAATTGATATGCTGCCCATCTCACTCTGCAAAGTGACTCTGGGCAGTTATATAGATCCGTATAGGCTAGTCAGCCTTCTTTCCTAGGAAATATAAATTTTTCTAAATGTTTGAAATTGATATCCAAGGACTGCTGAGTAAACACAATGAACCCCTAAACAAAACCTCCCATGTCAGGAATGGTTTGCTTGTTTCCCAGGCAATAACATTAGAGATTACTCTATTTCTCATAAAGAATTTTAATTCCTCTTTAGTTTTCTGTAGGGCTGTGCCTAATATCTATTATTCAACTTAAAAACAATTGCATACATGCCAGGTCTTGACCCACAATGCTTAGGAAGATCGTTGTGACTCTTAGTGCTGCCATTGTTAGCAAAAATTTAAAAAGGGCACAAGAAGGTTAATTTCTTAATTATTTTTTTATTAAGCTTCATAATATCCCTTTTCTCCCATTTTCGAGATAGGAACACAGCACATCTACAGGAGTTTTGCTAGTCCTGTGATGCACATTATCCTGCAGGACAAAATCACCCTATTTCTTTTTTATTTCTTATGTGGCCAATATTTCTACAGTGGGCTTGGGAAGAATAAAGTCAACAAGCAGCCATGAAATGTCTTCCAGAAAAAAGGGTGTGGAACTTTCTGTATTGGCAGGGTATGTTTAATTAGCAATTTGATTAGTGCGATCAGCTTCTAATACTGCCTAAATCTTGTTTTATGCAGATTTTGCTAAAAGGAAAGGATGAGAAAGCTTAAAGGGCAGAGTTGTCCAACTGTCATTTTGAGAGAGCTCCTAAGAGGAGGGTTGGCATTCTTAAGGACATTCTGTATATTGTAGATTTTAGTTAAGTCGATGTTTAAGGACTTTCTTGCTGGCAAACCCAAAATTTCTAAGCGAGTGGCTAACCACCTCAGAGGATTATCAAGCTTTTTTTTCTCCTTGGCTATCCCAAAACAGTCCCTGAAAGGGCCATTGTGTTCTTGCTAGGCAGCTTTTAAATCTGCCATTGTCTTATGAAGGGGATTTGCAGTCACCTTGAGAACCCATCTGGTGATGGGAAGGTTAAGGGCTTCAGAGGAGGAAGACGGAAAGCACAAAATTCAGATGGAGAAGCCCAGTCCTTCTGTCTCAGGCCCAGGAAGGAGAAGGCCTGGCAAGCCTTTTCTGAAAATCTGCCAAAAATGAAGATTGATTCTAAGCATTAAAGAAAAAGGTAAGCAATGTATTTGGGTAGAAAGGAACCTCTAAGTACGTAGGTCTGTGGAATAGGGAGCCTAAAGAATTCAGAAATGGAAATAAAATTGTTCAGTAATTCCCCCCAATTCTCCCGCAACCTCCCCAATCAAAAGACTGAAACGTGTGAGGCAAATCCTGAGAGGAAAAATCTCTCCACCCCATGATCTCTCCACCCTTGCCTGTGATTGGGTGGCTAAGAGTGGCCTGATATTACACTCTTCCCTCTGATTGAGCGTCAGGCCTGTCACTCATAGAAGTCCAGGTCCCTTCTGCTCCTGCGTCACAAAAGGGCCATAAAATTGTCAAGTCATAAAACTTGCTCAAAATGGTTCCTTAGTCAAATATATTCAGTGGCTTAGTGAGGGCCGCACAGTATGGAGTCTGTAATACTTGCAATATGATTTTTGTAGTCCTGTTGCAGTGGCTAATTAACATGGGTTTTATTTATTTTTTTATTTATTTATTTTAAATGTATTGCTAATAATATAACATAAGTCTTAATTTTCAAGAAAAGCCTCTCTTTTAGAAATAAGGAGAGGCAGGAAAAGGTTCATTTTCTCAGTATACAAGCTCAACATGGGAAATGCTGAAAGTGTACCTTACCCTTTCTGACATTTTTCTCTTGCAAATGCTTCTTTTACTTTTGCAACAGTAGTTAGACTAAGCAATTTTCCTTTGTTCCAGAACCCTTCACTTTCATTCAGAATGCAAAGCTCTTTTAATAATAATAATAATAATAATAATAATAATAATAATAATAATAATAATAATAATAATAATAATAATAATAATAATAATGTTGGAAGGGACCTTGGAGGTCATCAAGTCCAACCCCCTGCTCAGGCAGGTAACCCTATACCGTTTCGGACAAATGGCTGTCCAGTTTCTTCTTAAAAACTTCCAGTGTTGGAGCATTCACCGCTTCTGGAGGCAGGTTGTTCCACTGGTTAATTGTTCTAACTGTCAGGAAGTTTCTCCTTAGTTCTAGGTTGCTTCTCTCTTTGGTTAGTTTCTACCTGTTGCTTCTTGTCCTGCCTTCAGGTGCTTTGGAGAATAGCTTGACTCCCTCTTCTTTGTGGCAGCCCCTGAGATATTGGAACACTGCTATCATGTCCCCCCTCGTCCTTCTCTTCGTTAAACTAGACATATCCAATTCCTGCAACCGTTCCTTATATGTTTTAGCCTCCAGTCCCCTAATCATCTTTGTTGCTCTTCTCTGCACTCTTTCTAGAGTCTCAACATCTTTTTTACATCGTGGTGACCAAAACTGATGCAGTATTCCAAGTGTGGCCTTAACAAGGCCTTGTAAAGTGGTATTAATACTTCACGTGATCTTGATTCTATCCCATATAGGTTTTCAAACCTATATGCTCACATAGTATTGGATTTTTTAAATCTTGCCATGTAACTGGACAGATGACTTTTCCTTACCAATCAAAATATTCTTTTGTATTTTTTTATTATGCAAACTATACAGGCAGACTTAGCAACTGAATAACAACAATAAAATTATTCTTAAATCAGATCCTCTGCTATGTATATGTCTTACATCATTATATTACATTTGTTTAATGTAATTCTAAAATTGGTTGACAGCCATACTGTTGAAACTGCAAAATCTTATTTATTAAACAACTTGACTCGTTGCCCCTGCTCTTTTTGCTGAACTGACTAAAGAAGCTGGAACAACCAGGAGGTTCTGGGACCCGCCCCAAGCATATAAATTGCCCAGATACTGCTGGACATTTATTTATTAAATTTATATTAATGGAGAGAGAATCTCCACTTCCAGCCTGAAGCCTGGTGATTCCCAGAAATGCCGTTCTCAGTGGCTTCAGGAAATTTTGGACAAGGAATGTTGGAGAGAAAGTTTTGTAGTAGTAATGGGGGCAGAAAGGCCTCTGACTCTGCTGGGCTCCTTTTGATGTAATTAGTAACATGACAGGGTCTTAATTGGGAAAAGGCTCAGATTTACAGTTTGATTGGGTATGTCTAGTTTAATGAAGAGAAGGACGAGGGGGGACATGATAGCAGTGTTCCAATATCTCAGGGGCTGCCACAAAGAAGAGGGAGTCAAGCTATTCTCCAAAGCGCCTGAAGGCAGAACAAGAAGCAACGGGTGGACATGCAGGGATGTTAAAGCCTTTTGGATTAAGATTTGGTGGATTATCCAACAGATTTTTAAGAAAAAGATAAAATTTACACCGCAGCTATTTTTATTGGGTATTATGGATAATTTGGATCAAAAAGAAATGAAATTGATGTTGTATTGTATAACAGCAGCAAGGATACTAGTTGCTCAAAATTGGAAAAAGAA
>NW_015386392.1:4885912-4893401 GCF_001527695.2 Protobothrops mucrosquamatus | reverse complement strand
CTAGAACTAAGGAGAAACTTCCTGACAGTTAGAACAATTAACCAGTGGAACAACCTGCCTCCAGAAGTGGTGAATGCTCCAACACTGGAAGTTTTTAAGAAGAGATTGGACAGCCATTTGTCCGAAATGGTATAGGGTTTCCTGCCTGAGCAGGGGGTTGGACTAGATGACCTCCAAGGTCCCTTCCAACTTTATTATTGTTGTTGTTGTTGTTGTTGTTGCTGTTGGAAGCTCAGTACATTTTCCCCCCAATTTAATACATTCTATTTGGCTTCATTCTTACAGCAACAAATCCGTCTAAAATGCAGGCGAATTTCACTCTATGGCAGTGGTTCTCAACCTGTGGGTCGGGACCCCATTTGGGGTCGATCGACCATTTCATGGGGGTCGCCAAGCAAGGCTGTCCGCCATTTTTTTTGTCTGCCATTTTTTTTCCCCTTTTCCGGCCGGTGCCTTACCTCCCTTGGGCTGGGCCAGCTGGTGGTCGGCCTGCTCCGTCTGTGCCGCTTGCCAGCTACGCCTCGGCCAGCGCAGGGGGTGGAACCACGAATGCGTGGTGCTCCCGGGCAGGGAAAGTCCTCGACTTACGACCGGTTGGGTAGTCCTCGACTTACAAGCGGTTTAGTCCTCAACTTATGACCGGTTTAGTCCTCGACTTACGACCGGTTGGGGTCGCGGCATTAAAAAGGTTGAGAACCACTGCTCTATGGCAATGACATTCAAATACTGTAACAGTGATAATGAATTAATGTTGCCCCCCTTTACTTCCAGGGCGTCTGGTCTGTCTTTGAGAGATTCATTTTTTCTTCTTTCTCTTTAACAGAGGTACTCAAGCTAACAAGAATGGGCATCGTTGGCATAATGGGTTATGTAAGGGAACATAGTAAATTCTTTGTTGATTTGTGGCTGATAAACCCAAAGGTAATAATTGATGGAAATAACTTGCATCATCACCTTTACTTTGACTCAAGTCTGGATATCCAGCATGTGAGGATTACAGTTCTTTTATTAGACATCATAGGCGTGGTTTTTAAATGGTTGTCTGCGTGCAGCATACAGTCTTAATGTTGTGTTGGCTGGAGATGGTGACGGATCTGATAAAAAGCTCACAACCTTAAAGGGAGAAGCTTGGGAAAAGATGCAGGCAGCTCCGTCTCTTTGTTGTGGTGATGGTGGAAGTGTGTTGCCTTTGCTTGTCCCAGAGGCCTACAAGCAGATCTTAACTCAGTTACAACTGCCTTTTGTACAGTCCTTTCAAGAGGCGGGCAGAGATAGGGTATCACTGCCCAGTCACTTCTGTTGTCATCCTGCATTAACTTTAGAGAGTGACTTTTTCATTTCTTAACTCAAAGCAGAATATCGTCCTCTCAATTAGTTTCACTGGAGAAGTCTCTGCAGATGTAAAGACACCCACACGACTGATACATTGCAACACAATATTTCTCATTAAAAAAAGTTTTTGTAGACATTTTAGCAATAGCAACAAAATCCTCCTGCCTCTTTTGGCAGTAATGGGTGGCGATGATTACATTAATCTGCCAGATATAGAAATCTTCTCTAGTAAGATTTATTTAGCATTTATTATTATTTCTTATTATTCTTTCTAGTACTTCTGAATGTCAGAAAAACTATAACCAAAGAGGCTTGGGTGGGGGGAAGTCTGGAAAAAAAACCCAGCATAAACACTACTCAAAATGGTCTGAAAAGTGGTCTAGATCAGGGCTTTTCAATCTTTTCACCCATTGTACCACTTTTAGGATATGGCAGTAGCCGAGTACCACCAGTCACCTAGCAAGGTGTCAAAAACTTGACCCCCCCAAAAAAAGGGGAAAAAGTGATAAAATACAGATAGTCCTCGACTTACAACAGTTCGCTTAGTGACTGTTCAAAGTTACAATGGCACTGAAAAAAGTGCCCCCCAAGTCACAGCCGAGCAAGACACCTGCCTGCCCACTCAGCGGCGCTCTTCCTCCTGTCCGAGGTTTTCATTGTTGTGAGCATTTCTGTTGAGGATTAGCAGCAGGGGTGGTGTGGTGGGGGTGTTTGGTTTTTATTCCCCTCATCTGCTGGGTTGTTGCAGCAGGTTTTGGTAACTTCACATGACCCTGGGACACTGTGACCGTCATAAATATGAATCAGTTGCCAAGCATCTGAATGTAAATCACAAGACCCTGGAGATGCTACAACATTCCAGCTTATTGGTGCGTCTTCAGGGCTCAGCAGAAGCGCCAGGATCAGCGCTGAGCTCCAGCTGGAAAGCGGCACTGATCCTGGTGCTTCCACTAAGCCCTGACAGCCCTGCAGCTCCAGCCATCTCTCGCTCAGGCTTGTGCGGTGCTGCCACCGGTTCAGCTCATTCCCCTCCCCCACTACCACTTTTCTAGGATGGTCACGTACCACCTGCCAGGTGCCAATGTACCACAGGTGGTACCCGTACCACTGGTTGAAAAGCCCTGGTCTAGATAAAACAGCGCAGTAGAAGCCTTGAAATGTTCTAAATGATCAAGATCAGCAAAAGGTTCAAAATCATCAAGATCAACAGCTCTTTTAAAAAAAAAATAATCTAGAGACCTTGCCAGCTAGAACCATCATTGCCTTATATGCCTTTTTAAGATGGCTTGGAGACTGCAAATAGTTGTCAGGCTTTCAGAATCTGGTATACAAACCATTCCAAACCATGAAGCGAACTAGCACAACAAATGGACCAGCAGAGATTTTATTGACAACCACTGTTCAGAAATCCTGGAGGCAGGGAGCTTGATCAACCTTGTTCCTCAAATAGGCAAGAATATCCTGCACAAAATATCCATGCAGTTCTATTGACAAATGGCAGACCCTGAAACCTGCTACCAAATATTTGGGGGGGGGGGGAAAACGTGTTTAGATGCCATCTGAGACTCTCAGGATCTCTGTTTTTAGCTTGCAACCTTCCATATTCAAAGCTATACAAAGCTACTGTGGAGGATCTGGGGGGTGCACACCCAACATCTGTCCTCAGTTAGATCAAAGATTGTAACATAATACGAAACGTCATGAAACATTTCCTGCACTATCATTAGACTGTGTTATATAATGTCATTCAAGAGGTGCCATCTCTTGGGTGCGTGCCCAGCTTCTCAAGTGAAGGCATCACAATAGGAGCTCTGTCCTTGCTGAAGGATCCCGGTAAGGAAACAGGTGTAAAGGATGACTCAGTGGATGACAAGTTCACTAACAGACATTTAAAATGAAATTGAACAACAGCAGAGATTCTGTTTCAGTACATTTATTTTGTTTTATCATGAAAGGTAAATTACAAAACAGAAAAAGGAACAAAACAAAAAACTAGGTTCAGCACTAAACAACAACAAAAAAGAAAAAAATGGTGTACAAAAAAAGAGAAAACGGTGATCTAAATACCAAATAAATATAACATTTAACATATAGAATCCACCCCGGCTGGGTGCTGAAAAAAAGAAAAAAACAGTATGTATATATATGAAAAAAGAAAGCAGTCAACAGATTAAGCTAAACATTACACTAATAATCTTCAAATCCCTCTGTTAACCATTTTTTATTGTATTTGGCACATAGAAAGTCCACAAATGGTTTCTAGTCTCTTATAAAGCTGTCTAGTCCATTATCCATTATAAAACTTTGGTGGGGGGACTGAGAACAGCAATAGTTGAGTTTCTTTTTTATATGAAGCCTTTCATGATATTTCCAAATTTTATTGATACAGTTGTGATCTCATGTGACTTCACAAACAAGGTACTGCCTAAACCAGGGATAGGCAACCTTGGCTCGTTTATGACTCGTGGACTTCAACTCCCAGAATTCCTGAGCCAACCATGCTGAGGGGAAAGAGAGAGGTTTCCAAGCTGAACCATGCTGGCTCAGAATTCTGGGAGTTGAAGTCCACAAGTCATAAAAGAGCCAAAGTTACCTACCCCTGGCCTAAACTGTGAGAAAGCCACCTGTTGAGCTACCTTTACAATTTGGCAGTTGGGAACAAAGTGAGAACATTTTCCACATACTGCAGCCAAAGCTAGAAATTGTTTTGAATTGTTCGTGTCTATTGTGGTATGAAAGAGAAAAGTTCTTTGGATGTAAATATTCTACACAGGAAATATTCACGGCCAATTATTTAATCATTAAAAATAGTTCAGGAGATCCATGTTAGTATCTCCTATATAGTAGGGTTTACATTATAAAACAATTTTAGTGTTAATATTTATTATTTTAATAATGCTTTATCTTGTAAGCCACCTAGAGCTGCCACAAGAGGAGTTGGGGGGAAACAAATTAAAAAACAAATAAATAAATAGTAACATTTAATTCTGTAGGCTTTAGATATACTTGTGTTGCAATTAGAAATGTAGGCTGTAGTTTCTTTTCATCAATTTAACTGGTGAAAACCACTTGGGGATTTTCTAGTTTTGCTAGCTAAATTAATGTGCTGACAATCACTTTGTCATTTTAAAATAGTGTCTGTAGTCAATAATGCAAAGATGTTTGTGGGAACAAAGCAGTGATTGAGATATGTCATACAAGATGTTAACTAAGAGCATAACTATGACTGCTTATGATTAGGTTATCTTGATTCCTTGCAAATGAAATCATACTCCACATTTAAGGTGCTAATTCAGAAGGGGCGTTGTCTTACCTGAATGCCTTTTCTCAGCATGATGATGGAGAATCCACAAGTGGGTTGTCTTAATCTTCCTGCTCCAATAAGACTAAGTCTGAAGCGTAGCTACACCTCTGCTGTGCAAGAGCACCCCAGTTTGAGACTAAGGCGAGACACAGACGTTAGTCCGACACATGTGCTTCCCTTACACTGGAACCAGGGCCAAAACTGACCCTGTTGTCCCTAAGGGGGGGAAATAGTTTGGGCCTGGGTCCCACTGGTTGCTATCACTTGTTGTAATACTCTGCGACCAAACGAGGCATCCGAGGAGGCATATTTGTCAATTTTGTAGTGCGTGACAAAGGATGAAGGCGAGGACCATGTCGCCGCCCTACATATCTCCCCGATAGGTGCCTGGGTCGCTTAAGCCGCCGATGTAGCGGCACCACGGGTGGAATGGGCCGTGATGTGTCCAGGAACGGTCAATGACTGTGACCGGTATGCTAGGGCAATGCAAGCCCTAATCCATTGGCCTATTGTTGAGGAAGAAACCTTCTGACCCATGGATGAAGGCTGAAATGAAACAAACAATGCTTCGGATTTACGGAAGGCTGAAGTCCATTTGATGTAACGTCGCAGGGCCCTGCGAACGTCCAGAGAATGCCATCATTTTTTGAGATCATGGGAAGGGCTAGGACAGAAATTTGGAAACACCACCTCCTGGGACCTATGGTACAAGGAATCGACCTTGGGAATAAAGGAAGGATCCAGTCTGAGGGTCACCCTGTCTGCATGGAAGATGCACATGTCCTCTCTGACGGAGAGAGCGGCCAGTTCTGAAATTCGCCTGGCCGACGTGACCGCCATTAAAAAAAGCCACTTTCATGGACAACAGTTTAAGAGAGCATGTGGTAATGGGCTCGAAGGATGGCAAAATGAGGACCTGTAAAACCCGGGGTAAGTCCCAAGAAGGATATCGGTGAACCGCTGGTGGCCTGACATTAGTCGCTCCCTTTAGAAAGGAACGTACCGTAGGGTGGTGCGCCAGGGGAGCGGAATTATCACACAGGAGCACCGTGGATAGAGCTGCGACCTGTTTGCGGATGGTGCTCAGGGATAGCCCCTTGTCCAACCCATCCATCAGGAATTCCAAAACAATCAGAACAGAGATGTCCGAGAGTTCCACTTTGTGACCAGAGCACCAGGTACAGAAGCTCCTCCATGTGGCATCATAGATTCTATTCGTGGAGGGGCGCCTGGATTGCTGAATCATGGCAATCACCCTCGACGAATATGAGTCTCGGGTCAAGGCCCACCTCTCAAGTGCCAAACGGTTAGTTGGAGCCACTGAGGGTCTGGATGCTGAAGTACTCCTTGAGTGAGGGTAATACGACCTGCAGGAATCCTCCACGGGGGGGAGACGGAGAGCTCTACCAGGTCGGTGAACCACGGACGTCTCGGCCAATGTGGGGCAATCAGAATGACCTCCGTCTGTTCGTGTAGGATCTTGCGGATCGTCGCAGGAAGGAGTTGTAAGGGAGGAAAAGCGTACAGCAGCTCCTGGGACTGTGGAGGGCATCTGTCCCTTCTGCTGTCGGAGACGGGAACCTGGAAAAGAATCTCAGGAGTTGGGAATTGGCTGGGGAGGCAAAGAGGTCTAAGGTTGGGGGACCAAACCTGTCCACAATCTCCCTGAACAATCCCGAGTCCAGGCGCCATTCGGTGTGGTCCACGGTTGATCTGTTTAACGAGTCCGCCTGTTGGTTCGCCACTCCGGAGATGTGTTCCGCCCTGATGGAAGCAAGATTGTTCTCCGCCCAAGACCCCAACAATTGGGCCTCCTCCATGAGAGGCCTGGACCTGGTCCCCCCTTGCCTGTTCACATGGGCCTTTGCAGCAATGTTGTCTGTGAGCACCAGGACATGTTGTCCCGCCACCCTGCTGCTGAAGTGGCGTAAGGCCAGACATATGGCCCTGAGCTCCAGCCAGTTTATGTTGTTTTTCAACTCCCTTTGGGACCACTGTCCCTGAGCCCATTGAGACTGGAGATGCGCTCCCCAGCCGAAGAGGCTGGCTTCCATGGTCAGAGTAATTCTGACAGGCTCTTTGAACTGTGTTCCCCTTGATATTTCTGGGGAGGCCCACCATCAAAGGGAGTTCAACGCCTGACATGGAACTCGAACCTTCTGGTTGGAGTCACTGATGCGTAGCCTCTGGAACGGAAGTAGAAGCCACTGTAGCTCCCTGGCGTGAAGACGTGCCCATGGTACAATTGCTATACAGGACACCATCTTCCCCAGGAGTTGTGACAACAAGGCTAGGGTGACTACCCTCTCTCTCTGGATCCGATGAACTAGGGCCTGTATGCTGTCCCGTCGGTCTTGTGACAGATAGACCGTACAATTGTTCGTGTCTATGATTGCCCCTAGATGCAGGAGACGGGTTGAGGGAACTGTTTGGCTTTTCTGAAACTTGACAGAAAACCTGTGCTCCTGAAAGGTCCTGACGGCGAGGGCGAGATCCGACCGAGCTAGCTGGATGGAGGGGGACTGTATCAGTATGTCGTCCAGATAGCACTGAACCCTTATCAGGATCTGTCTCAGGTGGGCGGCTAGCACTATCAATATCTTTGTAAACACCCTGGGAGCTGAGAAGAGACCAAATGGAAGGGCCCTGTATTTTTTTTTTTATTGAAAATTTTTAAAATTTTTACAATATAACTCCCCACCTCCCTCATACCCCACCCTTCCCCACCCCCCTCCCTTCCCCCCGACTTCCCAGAGCTACACACAGGGTTTACAATACAATAATTATATTCTGTCTTAAATTATATTATCCTTAAGTTAACAATTCTATAACATCCTTTAGCTCTCTTCTAAA
>NW_015386392.1:4878574-4883333 GCF_001527695.2 Protobothrops mucrosquamatus | reverse complement strand
AAGCTGGCAATGGAGGAGAGGGTGGAGGAGTAGATTTTGTTTGCTGTGATATCTGTACAGCTGGAGAAGAGGAGCTCAAGCCTTTCTGAGGAGGAGGAAAATCCCCCCCCCCCGCTTTGAAGCCATTTTACTTTCACACCCTTCTTCTCAAATTTAATTTATATAATACAATGTCCCATAAAGTTCTTCTTTTTTAAAAAACTGCCACAAAAGAAAAAAAGCAAAAACAGATATTTTGTTCACCTACAGTCCAGTAACTCTATAACAATGATAATCCAGCAGAAAGTGAAAGCCAAAGTGAAAGTCCTCAATAAGTGAAAGTCTCTATTAAAGAGCAAAACGCCCTTCCGCGGCCATTTTTCCTCTTTTTTTTTCTTCTCCTTCTTAAACTTTAATCTTGATGGAGAAGTTATTAAAATCAGAGCTGAAGGCTCTTATCATGCCTCTCTCAAGCACCTGGATCACTCTGTCTGCTCCAAAATCTACTCACGATCTCCTTTAAGCAGAGGATGAGTCCGTGTCTGGCTTCGTTCTTAGAACGGAGGCAGCCCAAAGCACGGAGAAAAGTCCCTGACTCCGGGGGAACTCACCTCCACCCCCACAGCTGTAAAACTGTGAGAGCTCAGGAGTTCTACCCCTATCAGAGAGACTCTCCCCCCTCCCCTTTGCCCGGGGAAGGGGATTCAAGCCGCGGAGCAGCTCTTTGACGCTGCTCCTGCGGCTTTTACGCGTCCTCGGGGCAGGCGGCGAAAGGAAAAGCCGCCATCGGCACAGGAACTCAAACCGGAAGTCCGGAAGGGCCCTGTATTGATAGTGCTGATGGGCATAACAAAATCTGAGAAATTTGCGATGCCCAGGGAGAATAGGAATGTGTAAGTATGCCTCTGTTAGGTCTATTGATGTCAGGAAGTCCCCTTTTCTGATGCTGGCTAGGATCGATTGCAGCGACTGCATCTTGAACTTCCTGTAGGTCAGGTAGTAATTTAGACCTTTTAAATCTAAAATTGTCCTCCAGCCCCCTGAAGACTTCGGGACAACAAAAAGAGTGGAGTAAAACCCCCGTCTCTTCTGGTCTTCCGGCACTGGTTCTATGGTCCGTATCTGTGACAAGTGGGAGATGGCCTCTGACATGAGGTCCGCTTTGTTCTTGTTCGTGGGGGTGGACTGGACCAAAATTCCAGTATTAGATCTTGAGCTATGGTGTTCAACACCCATGAGTCCATGGTGGTGGCTGCCCATACGTCGGAGTAAAGGGACAGTCGACCGCCTATGGGTGGAATGCCCTTGGAGTCACTTAGTTCGTTTGAAAGGGCGTCCTCCCGAGCCTCGAAAGGGCCGTTTGGACTGGAATTGTGGCCTGGGTCTGGATGCGGGACGGTCCTGCTGGTGCTCTGATTTCTGGTAAAAGGAACGAGAGGTCTGGGGCCAGTCCCAGTTTGAGGCTGCCCGAAAGGACTGCCTACGATAACAATTTTGTGAAGCCCCACCACCTGGTCGCTTATCCCCCTTCTTACTGGTGTTTATAAGAGTCTTGCGTTTGTCCTTGCCCTCCACTAAGTAGGGGTTGAGGACTTCGCCAAAGAGGTGTCCCCCAGTATAAGGCTTAGTAGCCAGGCGCCACTTAGCCTTTAGGTCCGCCCACCAGTTCTTGAGCCATAGAAGTCTATGGGCCGAGATGTCTGCTGCTATGGCATGCGAGGAGTACCTTGCGGCATGGAGGGAGGCGTCAGCCATATACTGGGATGTGGCCACCAACTTACCCAGGTTCTGGTGAACACGAACCTGGTCAGGAGGGATCATATCCTGGAGCTCGCGGAGCCACAAGATGGAGGCCCGAGCGAAGAAGGCCAGGGATGTAGAGGCCTTGATTGCCCACGCCGAAGCCTGATGTGATCTGCGCAAGGCAGATTCAAATTTCTTGTCCTCTGCCTTGAGCACTTCAGCCATGTCCCCTGGAATATTAGAATTGGTAAATAGAGAGTTTAGTGGTTCATCAATTAGAGGGACCTCCAGCAAGGAGGCAAAGGAAGGAGCCACATTAAATAGGTTTTTCTCTGAAGTCCCCAAGTTGGGGAGAGATCCCAGATTTCCCCACTGCTTCTGCAGTGTGTTGCGGAAGAAGGGGGGACAGGGAACATGCTTTTGTGGCACCATCGGCTCAGCATACAGTGGATTTGGGTCCTTGGATGTAGAAAGTGTTGGCTGGGCCTCCTGTTCCGGGGCGATGTTGGCTGTAGTGCAAGTCTTGAGAAGTAACGAACTGAAGAGGGATTGATCAAACAGGCCAGCGGGGGAGCTGGATCCGGTGGTGAAACTCCTCGTCGTCCGACAGGAGCAGACCTGAAGGGTCGAATTCCGCAGAATCTGATTCCGAAGAAACCTCCTGGGTGAAGTCTGGCGTCCCTGGTTGAAGGAATGGCTGTGGAGGTGCTGCGGGAGCTTGTTGAGGTCGTTGGCAGACTGATGAGGCCATGAATTGGGCGAAGGCCTGCCTGAGTCATCATAGCCTGAAACTGTTCAGGCCACGCTGCCTGTGGTTCAGGGGGAGCGGAGCCCTGCTGCAGTGGGCGTAAAGGTAGCCTGGGCCCCAGATAGTGACATGCCCTGAGCGGCACCCCTTTGCGCTTCTAGGTCTAGCCCTGAGATAACAGGTTCAACCTGTGCCACCTCCCTTGGAGGAGACCAGGCCCCTGGGGCTAAATTACAAGGGACTGACTGGGGTTCAAATAATGAACTTACAGGTGGAGTAGGAGTGTTATGCGCTTCACCTGGAGTCAGTTTCCTTGCCCTGGAAATTTCCCCTTCTAAGGCCTGATGACACCTGGTGGCCTCCTTGCCAATTGTTCTAGGCTTTTTAGAGGACTGGGCCTTGGCCTTTGCCATGATCTTCCCCGCCGCCTCCATAGTAGAGGACTTGTGTTTCTTTCTGGCGGGGGGAGGGGTCAGTAATGTTTTGTGAAGGCTGAGGAAATGAATTATCTGCCATCCTAACTGGGCAATTCCCCTTCAAGTGTGATTCTTGTGTAAGGAGTTCCTTTGGCTAATGCTCCCAGTGAAGGCTGAAATAACAGGCACCTTGACAGGGCCAATTTCAGTATTGTAGCACCCTCCCAGCGCTATAAGTGACCACTGAAGGGGCCACCTCCCACCAGGAATACCAATTCCGAGAGGCAGTAAGGAAAATAGATGAGGGGTGGTGGTGGGGGTTGATTGATCAGGCGATGCGTCCTTGTAGGGACGAGCTTGCCCTCCCCAAGAAATAAAATGCCTGCAAGAGGAACTAAAGAAGGCAAAGGACCTGGATTTCATTTAAGTCATGGCAGAGTCAAAAATGCCTTTATGTGATATAGAGCCCTAGTGGGGCAGGGGTTAGAATGCAGCATTGTAGGCTGACTCTGCCCACAGTCAGGAGTTCGATCCTGACCAGCTCAAGGTTGATTCAGCCTTCCATCGTTCCAGGTTTGGTAAAATGAGGAGCCAGATTGTTGAAAGGCAATACACTGAATCTGTAAACCGCTTAGAGATGGCTGGACGGCTCTATGAAGTGGTATATAAGACTAAGTATTATTGCTAATGCTAGTACTATTTTCATCTTGGAAAGGTGCACTTTCAATTTTTCCCTTTTTTGTGTTGCATTCCTTACATCCATCAAGTACCAAAGTTTACTTTATGGCAGCCATTTTTTAATCTGATAACTAGATTAAATCCAAGTCAAACTGAATGATTGACTATCCTAGGTCTTAGGAGTTTTAAGGGAAGATTTTAATTTCTTAGATAATTGCTACTGAAATAAGTTAGATTAAAAATAAATTTCCTTCATGTTAATACTAAATGTATTCACCATTATTTGTATATCTGAGTGGCAATAGCAATAGCACTTTGACTTATATATCGCTTCATAGTGCTTTACTGCCCTCTCTGAGCTGTTTACAGAGTCAGCATATTGCCCCTGACAATTTTTATAAGAAAAAAGTTGTTTACATCTAAAGACCCCTTGGTAGTATAAATAGATTAAGCAATGCTAAATACTGAAGTAAAATCATTAACTTGTTCTTAAATAATCCATTTCTTCTAAACATAGTGACATTCACCATAATATTGAAGTATTTAATCAAATCCTTTAATAATATAATGGAGGTATAGCTAAAGTCAGGGGAAAGTTTATTGATTTGTCACTTTTACTGAGCATTTCTAATATATGCAATAATTGATTAAAGCAAATGTTTCCTTTAAGCTGAGATTGCTGGCTGTTGTAATAACAATACTGAATTATATTGCATAGATAAATATATCAATATATAAATACATAAACACATGAAGGAATTTTTAATATTTTTTTTTAATTTAAAATAGCTGACCCAAGTAAGAAAAAAAATAAGGGAACTAATTTCATGGTGATCTTCATAATTTACAGAAAGACAATGATAATTTGAAATCTCCTGTTGGACAGAGAAATGCTCCATTGTGAGAACAAGGAGCTTGTGTGAATATGTGGAGAAAAACGGCAACTGTGTGAATATTTTGAGGAAGAACTGAGCAGGTGAGAAAATTCTAGATAGCAATCATCATCATCATCATCATCAAATTTAATTTATATACCGCCCTTCTCCCATAGGACTCAGGGCGGTTCACAGCATATTTAAAAAACAGATACTATACACAATATACAAAAAATACAAAAATACAACAATATAAACCCCAATAAAAACCGAATTAAAAACCAAATATTGACGGCTGTGTTTCCAATTAAAATTGCTTC
>NW_015386392.1:4849385-4877081 GCF_001527695.2 Protobothrops mucrosquamatus | reverse complement strand
CCTCCCCTCCAGGGGATCCCCCCTCCCCTCAGTTGGAGGAGAGAGCGGGTCACCCTGAAGAGGGCAGCCGGGCGATTATCTGATGACGCGATGAGCGAGGAATAGTAGTTAGTCCTAGCCACCCTCATCGCCACTAGGTAGGATCTAACATGTATCCTAACCCGTGTTCGGTCGGATTCGGTTCGGCTGGCCCTCCAACGGCTCTCTAGGCCTCTTTTCCGACGTTTCATCTCTCTCAGCTCCTCGGTAAACCAGGGAGCCAATCGAGATCCACGTCGGGTCACAGGCCGCAAAGGCACGACTCGGTCCAATGCTGCGGCGGCAGTTGTCTCCCAAGCCGCCGCCTGATTTTCCGCCGAGTCGTGGACCAGATCCTCCGGATAAGGCCCAAGCTCCGTCAGGAACCTCTCAGGGTCCATCAGTCGCCTGGGACGGAACCATCTAGGCGGTTCCGTCTCCCTGCGGCGAGGGGAAATCCTGATTTTCTCTTCCAGTTTCCTATTAAATTCTCTTTAGCTCCCTCCTCTGGATATACATTATACCAGTGGTGGTGAACCTATGGCACGGGTGCCAGAGGTGGCACTCAGAGCCCTCTCTGTGGGCATGCGTGCTGTTGCCCCAGTCCTAGGCCTTCAGCTGGGTTTTATAAAACCTTTTCGCTGCCGCTGTGTAAAAAAAAAAAGGTTCAATCATCAATTTCAACTTCTCGCGGGGAAAAAAAGATCTTGCAAAGTTGGAATTGATTGATTGAACTTTTTAGTCCCACCCAGTCTGCTGTTACCACTGCAGCCAAGCTCACCCAATGGGCCACGGCCACCTGGCACCCGATGATGCATAAGTGGGTTTTGGGTTGCAGTTTGGGCACTCGGTCTCTAAAAGGTTCGCCATCACTGCATTATACAATATTTTGTGTTGAATTCCATTGCCTGGAACAGTGTTGGGGGAAGCAAGAGGTGTTTTTGACTTAATTTTTTTTTTAAACAAGTTTGATTATTCAAGGAAAAACCTTAAGGGGCTAATTTCAGCCTGATCTTGATATTTTGCGAACAGCAGAGGATAATTTGTGACCTGTTGTCAGACAGAGATAAGGTCCAATGTGAGAACAAGGAGCTTGTAGGAATCGGTCTCCACCTGCAAATAAGTTTGATGAGCAACTGAGCATGTGATAATTTTTTAGATAGCAACCCTGACTTTCTTCTCCATAATTTCATATTAAATTCTCTTTAGGTTTCTCCCCTGGACATTCATTATACAATCTTCTAAGTTGAATTACATTGCCTGGAACAATTGTTGGAGGGAAATAAGAGATGAATTTTTTTTCACCATCTTTAAAACTTTCTGGCTCTCCAAGCATGTTAACCTGCCTTTATCTGTTCCCATAAGGTGAATAGAATGTGAAGGATATGTATATAATGTATGTTTTTATTTGTGGTTTTTACTTGTATGTAGTGTGCACTGTGAACAGCACTTAATTTTATTGTGAGATATACAATGGCAATAAATATGTTCTGTTCTGTTCCATTTTGTATTGTATTGTATTCTACTTCTATTCTATTACATTACTTTACATTTTGTATTGTATTCTATTACATTACATTTTGTATTCTATTCCTATTCTATTCTATTCTATTCTATTCTATTCTATTCCTTATTCTATTCTATTCTGTTCCTATTCCTTATTCTATTCTGTTCCTATTCCTTATTCTATTATATTCTCAGGGCTTTTTTTTGTCACAGAACGCCCAGAACAGAGTTCCAGCACCTTTTTGGGATGGAACCTTGTAGTGTAGGCAAGGCGGGTTGTATGATGTGTGTGAGTTCCGGCACCTTTTTTTTTTTTTTTAGAAAAAAAGCACTGTCTATTCTATTCCTTATTCTATTCTATTCTGTTCCTATTCCTTATTCTATTCTATTCTATTCTATTCTATTCTATTCTATTCTATTCTATTCTATTCTATTCCTTATTCTATTCTATTCCTTATGCTATTCTATTCTATTCTATTCTATTCTATTCTATTCTAATCTAATCTAATCTAATCTAATCTAATCTAATCTAATCCTTATTCTATTCTATTCTATTCTATTCTATTCTACTCTACTCTATTCTATTCTATTCTACTCTTATTTCTATTCTATTCTATGTGAGTTTGACATCCATGCTCTAGATCATTGATGGATAGAGACCAGTTAATATCACTTCTGAGTAGAGAGCAACAAAAAAGATGCTTTGGGAGTATCTGGCAAACAAAGCCAGAAGATAAGAAAAAAAAAAACTCTGGAAAAGATGAAATCTCAATTGCTGGAAAATACGCTAAAGAAGGGCTGGCTTAAAGCTTCTATAGACAACCTGAAAACCAAAAAGTCCAAAGAATCCAGGCAAAACCTACTGGGGTGGCTTCAGGAATCTTTGAAAAACCTAAAAGAGGTTTCCAATAAAGCATCAAAACACACCCTGGCAGAATGGCTTAAAACGTTCCTGATAAATCTTCAGAAGGAATCTCCTGAAGCATCCAGGGAAGATGTGGACAATTGGCTGGCGATGTCCATAAATCATCTCAAAGAATAAGGACCTGAAGCACGCTATCTGAATGTACAGGAATGGCTTGAAGCATACAAAAGTCCAAAGCAGCCTAAGAAAGGGGGGGGGGGGTGCTTGCTTGAAAAATCAAAAGAGAGACTCAGGAAGCAATATCCTGAAGGATCTGTGGAGAACACACTGAAATGGCTTCAAGGATCTTTAGAAGGATTCTTTATCTTCTACTGAAGCTAGACCAGTTCTCGAAAAATGGCTTCAAGATTCCTTGAAAAGCCTGGAAGAGGAAAGTTCTGAAGTAGACAATCAAAATGTTCAAAGAATGGTTTCAAACAACTATAAGCACCCCATCTAGGTTGAAGCTTGAAGCATCTATCAAAGGCAGGGATCTCCAAGATTGACAACTTTTAAGAGTTTTGGACTTCAACTCCCACAATTCCCCAGATAGCATGGCTGCCTGGGGAATTCTGGGAGTTGAAGTCCCCAAGTCTTAAAGTTGCCACGTTTGGAGACCCCTGATCAAAGGCATTCAGGATCCACAGAAGTCTAAGGTAGATTTTTGAGGAAGCCTAAAAAAGGCTTTTAAGTTGTCATTCTGCCTTGGAAAAAGAAAAAGAGTGTTCATTAAATTGAAGACTAAGACTTCTCAGTTTACTTCATTGTCCTATTTTCAGTTCTGCTGACCCAATCCAGCTAAGCTCTGGTTTGCTTAAACCAGGGATGGGCAACTTGGCTCTTTTATGACTCGTGGACTTCAATTCCCAGAATTCCTGAACCAGCATGGCTCAGCTTGGAAACTCTCCCTTTCCCCTCAACATGGCTGGCTCAGGAATTCTGGGAGTTGAAGTCCACCAGTCATAAAAGAGCCAAGGTGGCCTACCCCTGGCTTAAACCCTGGTTAGGCTTGATTTAAAATGCCTCCAGGGGGTTTCTGGAGAGCTTTGAACTGTCAACCTTAGCAGATTTGTGGAATTCACATGTGTTGCAATGTGCTTTCCAACTGTAAATTATATTTCAATGCCAATTTCCACCAAAATCATTCTTTTTAAGGAAAGGGAGATTGTGTATTAAATAAAAGGAGCGATTCTCTATTTTCTTTTAATTTCCCTGGCACCAGCGGTGGAAAGAAGGATCTTTTAGAAGGATTCTTCTTCTATAGCAGTGGTTCTCAACCTTTTTAATGCCACGACCCCAACCGGTCGTAGGTCGAGGACTAAACCGGTCGTAAGTCGAGGACTAAACCGGTCGTAAGTCGAGGACTACCCAACCGGTCGTAAGTCGAGGACTTTCCCTGCCCGGGAGTGCCGCGCATGCGTGGTTCCGCCCCCTGCGCCGGCCGAGGCGTAGCTGGCAAGCGGCAGAGACGGAGCAGGCCGACCACCAGCTGGCCCAGCCCAAGGGAGGTAAGGCACCCGCCGGAAAAGGGGAAAAAAATGGAGGACAAAAAAAATGGAGGACAAAAAAAATGGTGGACAGCCTTGCTTGGCGACCCCCATGAAATGGTCGATCGACCCCAAATGGGGTCCCGACCCACAGGTTGAGAACCACTGTTCTATAGAGTAGAAACTAACTAAGGAGAGAAGCAACCTAGAACTAAGGAGAAATTTCCTGACAGTGAGAACAATTAACCAGTGGAACGACTTGCCAACAGAAGTTGTTGGTGCTCCATCAGTGGAGGCTTTTAAGAAGAGACTGGACAGCCATTTGTCTGAAATGGTATAGGGTTTCCTGCCTGAGCAGGGGGTTGGACTAGAAGACCTCCAAGCTCCCTTCCAACTCTCTTGTTATTCTGTTCTGTCTCTTGCGCTACGGCGCGAATTTCACTCGCTACCAGCCCAGCCAGCTCATCGGAGCGAAGGATGCTGGGTGTTGTAGTTCATTTACATCTGGAAGCCTTCGCTGGCTTCTCCTCGCGGGAAAGTCCCCGGACTTCAACTCCCGTCTGTCCTGCAGCTGCTTTGCTTCCCCAGCTGCGCGAGCGGCGCAACCCAGAGCCGCCGTGCGCCCAAAGCGAAACTGGTTGGACGCGGGCCATCTCTCCGCCTCTCGCCGTCGGAGGTGTTGCGAAAGCGGCCCCCGTCTGAGCAAGGAGCCCAGGCAAGACCCAGCCGCGGCCGGCCATGGCGGGAGAGGTGGTGACCAGGCGCATCGGGGACGAAACGGAGAAGCCGGAAAGCGCAGCGTTGCCGCTGGTAGCGCTGAATCACTCGGTGCGGCGCCGGCTGGCGCTCTTCCTCAACCCGCGCGCCCCGGTGGCGGCCGACTGGGCGACGCTGGCGGAGGAGCTGGGCTATGAATACCTGGAGATCAAGCACTTCGAGGCCCAGCCGAACCCCACCGGCCGCCTGCTGGACGACTGGCAGGCGCGGAGCCCCGGTGGGGCAACGGTGGGCCGCCTCCTGGATCTGCTGCGCCTACTGAGGCGCCAAGACATACTCACCGACCTGGGACCCAGCATCGGTGAGCGCCCGGCCCAGTAGGAGCGGGGAAGGTGGCTATCCGAGCGAAGGGGCGAGGGCGAGCCGTTGAAGGGGGTCGCTGCGCTGTAGCCGGCCGGCGCAGCAGCCATCCTGCAATGAGCGCTCCCGGTTGCAGCTCCCTCGCATTGGCAGGCTCCCATCTCAGCTCCGAAGGGGCGACCACTGGGGTTTGCTCTGTTTCGCAAAACTCTTGTGCATTAGTTCCTGCTGTGTTCTATTTTAGGGTCCATGAAGGCAAGTGAGGTTAGGGAAGGTGCCACCTGTTGAATACCTGCCTGTCCGACAGAAGTGGGGAGGGGATGGAGGTGGGGGGGAAGACTTAAATGCTGCCTAAAGCTGTCTTCCCATCCGATTGGACACAATTTCTACAAAAGCCAAAAGACTTCCTTGTGAATGTTTTATTGCCATTTCCTGCTTACCCATCCCCCACCACATCCTGTTTGATTGCTGTAGTCGACTCACAGTAAACATCTCCAGTCAATCAGTTTTCCCAACTAATGCAATTTATTAAAACTTTCTTGAGCAACTGGTACGTTTCTTCAGATTTTAGTGCCCTGTTCCCCTGATCTGGGCATCTTCCAGATGTGTGAGAATTTCAGCTGTCAGAATTCTTAGCCATGGCTAGCCAGTGGGAGCAATCTGGAAATCACACCTCCAGAGAGCTTCCGAAATAGGGAAGACTGGTTTAATGGTATTAAGGGGCGTAGGAAAACATAACACTCCAGTCCTGATGGTTGACTTCAATGGGAAAAGACAGTTGTTCTTTTTAGGGTTGTTTCGATTTTTACATCCCTGTCCTGGATTGCTGAAAACTGTCATTTTAAGATAGAAATTATCTCTTTAAAACACAAATAGTCCTCGACTTACAACAATTTGAAGTTAACAATGGCACTGAAAAAAAGTGCCTTATGACCATTGTTCACACTTAACAACCGCCGCAGCATCCCCATGGTCACATGATCAAAATTCAGATTCTTGGCCACTGACTCATATTTATAACGGTCGCAGCATCCTGGGGTCAGGCAGTCCCCTTTTGCGACTTTCTGACAAGCAAAGTCAGTGGGGAAGCCAGGTTAGCTTCACAACAGTGTGACTAGCTTAACACCTGCGGTGATTTATTTAACAAATGTGGCAAGAAAAGTCGTAACACGGGGCAAAACTCACTTAACAAATTTCTCACTTAGCAACATCAGTTTTGGGCTCAATTGTCGTCGCAAGTTGAGGACCACCTGTAATATCAATTAAAACACCCAGGGAAAAGATGTCAGCCTTCCTTTTTTTCTTCTCATTTGTGATATGGCCTCACTTGTGTAGAGATGGGGGGGAGACATGATGTCACCTGTGTTCTGATGGCCTGGCATACCTCAGTGTTCCCCAAAGTGGTTAATATTAACCACTCAAAGGTTGATAGGACTATCTAGAAGACTGATAAATGCATGGGGGGACAATAGGGAGCTGATAAATTATTGATTGCGGTCAAATAATGTTTTGGGCTCTGTAAAGATAATAATAATAATAATAATAATAATAATAATAATAATAATAATAATAATAATAATAATAATAATAATAATAATAATAATAAAGTTGGAAGGTACCTTGGAGGTCATCGAGTCCAACCCCCTGCTCAGGCAGGAAACCCTACACCATTTCAGACAAATGGCTGTCCAGTTTCTTCTTAAAAACTTCCAGTGTTGGAGCATTCACCACTTCTGGAGGCAGGTTGTTCCACTGGTTCATTGTTCTAACTGTCAGGAAGTTTCTCCTTAGTTCTAGGTTGCTTCTCTCCTTGATTAGTTTCCATCCGTTGCTTCTTGTCCTGCCTTCAGGTGCTTTGGAAAATAGCTTGACTCCCTCTTCTTTGTGGCAGCCCCTGAGATATTGGAATACTGCTATCATGTCCTTCTTTTCATTAGACATACCCAATTCTAGCAACCGTTTATTATTTATTTATTTATTTATTTATTATTTGGATTTATATCCCACCCTTCTCCTCGTAGGACTCAGGGCGTTCCTTATATGCTTTAGCCTCCAGTCCCCTAATCATCTTTATTGCTCTTCTCTGTACTCTTTCTAGAGTCTCAACATCTTTTTTACATGGCGGTGACCAAAACTGGATGCAGTATTCCAAGTGTGGCCTTACCAAGGCATTGTAAAGTGGTATTAACACTTCACGTTATCTTGATTCTATCCCTCTGTCAATGCAGCCCAGCACTCTGTTGGCTTTTTTGGCAGCTGCAGCACACTGCTAGCTCATATTTAGGTGATTGTCCACTAGGACTCCGAGATCCCTCTCACAGTTACTACTATTGAGCAAGGTACCCCCTATACTATACTATACCTGTACATTTGGTTTTTCTTGCCTAAATATCATGTCAGTCCTTATTCCTGAAGCTGAGGTTGTTACTGCCAACATACCCATAGTTGGATAACCAGTCACCAGGAAAAATGGTTTTCTTTTACAGACAATCCTTGACTTACTATCATTCGTTTAGCAACCCTTCAAAGTTACAACGGCACTGAAAAAAGTGATCTGTGACTGGTCCTCACACTTAAAACTGTTTGCAGTATCCCTATGATCACATGATCAAAATTCAGGCACGTTGGCAACTGGTATGTATTTATGACAGTTGTACTGTCCTGGGGGGGGGTCATGTGATCTCCCTTGGTAAAGTTCCCAGCTGGCTTCTGACAAAGTCAATGGAGGAAGGCAGATTTGCTTAGCGGCCTTGTGATTCACTTAACAACTGTTGCAAATGTTGTAAAATCGGGTCTGAAGTCACTTAACCTCCACCTTAACAATATAAATTCTGGTCTGAACAGGGATGTAAGAATCTCAGTTGTGGTTGTAAGTTGTAGTTGACTAGCTGTATTGTGGTTGGTTGCACAATCAGCCAGATGTTTAGACTAGATTTGGCATTGATATCCACCTCATTGAGTTTAAGATAGGATAGGACCTAAGATAGACAGATATTGTAAGGTGGTCTTTTTAATCAATCTATCGATCTATCGATCTATATCTATCATCTATCTATATCTATCTCTATTATCTATCTCTATCTTTATATATCTCTATCTCTACCTATCATCTATCTATATCAATCTATCTATATCTAGCTCTATTATATCTATATCTATTATCTATATTATCTATATCTCTATTATCTATCTATCTATCTATCTATCTATCTATCTATCTATCTATCTATATCGATATCTATATTATATTTATCTATCTATCTATCTATCTATCTATCTATCTATCTGTCTGTCTGTCTATCTATCATCTATGCCACCTCTCTTGTCACTGAGTAACTCGGAATAGTTTATAACACCATAAGTGTTTTAAGTGTTAAAGGGATCACTAGGATATAATAAAACAGCACTTTTCAATTGACTAATAGTGATTTTGTCAATGCCAATGGTGTTAGAGCAGTGCTCCAGGTGTTTTGGGTCACCATTACTGGTAATCCACAACTAAGCCCAAAATTTATGTTGCTAAGTGAAATATTTGCTAAGTGAGTTTTGCCCCATTTTACGACCTTTCTTGCCGCAGTTATTAAGTGAATCACTGCAGCTGTTAAGTTAGCAACATGGGTGAATCTGGCTTCTCCATTTGCTTGTCAGAAAGTCGCAAAAGGGAATCACTTGACCCTGGGACATTGCAACTGTCAGAAAAAATGAGTCCGTTGCCAAGCATCCAAATTTTGATCACATGACTATGGGGATGCTGCAACGGTCATAAGTGAAAAAACAATCATAAATCACTCTTTTCAGTTCCATTGTAACTTTCGACAGTCACTAAATGAACTGTTGTTTATCAAGAACTACCTCTATACAATCACTTAAATATGAGCCAGCAGTGTGCTGCAGCTGTCAAAAAGGCCAACACAGTGCTGGACTGCATTAACAGGGATAGAATCAAGATCACATGAAGTGTTAATACCACTTTACAATGCCTTGGTAAGGCCACACTTGGAATAATGCATCCAGTTTTGGTCACCACGATGTAAAAAAGATGTTGAGACTCTAGAAAGAATACAGAGAAGAGCAACAAAGATGATTAGGGGACTGGAGGCTAAAGCATATAAGGAACGGTTGCTGGAATTGGGTATGTCTAGCTTAATGAAGAGAAGGACTAGGGGTGACATGATAGCAGTCTTCCAGTATCTCAGGGGCTGCCCCAAAGAAGAGGGAGTCAAGCTATTCTCCAAAGCACCTGAAGGCAGGACAAGAAGCAACGGGTGGAAACTAATCAAGGAGAGAAGCAACCTAGAACTAAGGAGATACTTCCTGACAGTGAGAACAATTAACCAGTGGAACAACCTGCCTCCAGAAGTGGTGAATGCTCCAACACTGCAAGTTTTTAAGAAGAGATTGGACAGCCATTTGTCTGAAATGGTATAGGGTTTCCTGCCTGAGCAAGGAGTTGGACTAGATGATCTCCAAAGTCCCTTCCAACTTTATTATTATTATTATTATTATTATTATTATTATTATTATTATTATTATTATTATTATTATTATTATTATTGTTGTTGTTGTTGTTGTTGTTGTTGTTGTTGTTGTTGTTGTTATATAGACAACTATGTGCCATCACAGCTGCCAATTGTATTATTATTCATAGGATTATTCATTCAAATAGTATTTCTTAAATTATTTTCAGATAATATATGCTTTGGCGGGGTTCAGTGGACAATCTGAAATTTCATGAAGGGTCGAACTGAAGAGATTAGGGATCCCTGATTGAGACCAGGGTTCCCCAACCTTTGGGGTTTGGAGCCCTGCTTGGGGGGGGGAACTAGGCTGTGCAAGCAACGGACTGACACACACGCGCACTCGTGTGCATGCAGCTTTTGAGCCAGCGGTGGGTCAGCATGCACATGCGCAAATCCTCTCCAGCCTGCTGCTTGCACAAGTTGAGTTACACACCTGCACACTCCGGCCAGCCACTTGCGTGGTTGATTCCGGTCGTGGGCTGCAACCCAGGATTGGGGACCCCTGACGTAGAGAATGCCATGGGAGCTTGTCCCCGTTAACTATTCCCCATCCCCTCTCACTTCCCCGAATTTATGGATGGTTCCAGTCCTGCTTTCTGAAAGTTGTTTATTTCCATGTCTTTCTTCTGTTTCCAGAGGAGGACTGTAAGAAATATCTGCAGAAGAAGCAACAGGAAGAATCGGAGCGACCGGTTCAAGTCCCAGCAGTGGACAGTAGCTTTCCGAGGGCAACTGAAATGCAGGGCATCACCACTCAGGATGACCCCCTTGGTAAATGGGCCGTCAGATCTTTAAATCATTTTAATACACGTACAGTCATTTAGTGACTGTTCAAAGTTACAACAGCACTGAAAAAAGTGACACGGCTGCTTTTCACACGACTGTTGCAGCATCACGTGATCAAAATCCAGACATTTGGTAACTGGCTTATATTTATGACCGTTGCAGTGTCCAGGGGTCACGTGATCCCCTTTTGCAACCTTCTGACAAGCAAAATCAGTGGGGAGGTGAGATTCACTTATCAACCGTGTTCTTAACTTAACACCTACAGTGATTCACTCACAAGAAAGGTCGTGAAAATGGGGCAAAATTCACTTAACAAATGGGGTGGGCGCGCTTTCAGCGTGACGCATCCGGCCCGCAGGCCAGCAGTTTGACATGCCTGCGCTATCCCCTCAGAATTTGAATGACCAGAGTTGGTTATGGTGTTTTGTATCATTTTTAGAGAACTGAGGGGAGGCATAGGTAAGCCATGATTATTTTAATCCTGGTTTCATGAATAAACCATAGTTCATACAAACTGGATTTGTACTACACTCTTAATAGACCACATTCTTTACTTCTTTGCCAGTCTTATATCCTGCCTTTCCTTCAGAAGCTCAAGACTTTGTGCAAAATACTCTCCAAAATTCAAAATTCCGACTCTTGGCAACTGATTCGTATTTATGACGGTTGCAGTGTCCCAGGGTCACGTGATCCCCTTTTGCGACCTGATAAGCAAAATCAATGAGGAAACCAGATTCACTCAACAACCGTGTTACTAACTTAAGAACTGCAGTGATTCACTTAATCTCTTTGACAAGAAGGGTCGTAAAATGGGACAAAACTCACTTAACAGCTTGTAAGACGAGGACTACCTCTACACGATTGGCAGGATGACATCATGCCGCACAAATTGGCATCTGGGAGGAGGGGGCTCCGTGGTATCCGAAGCAGAACATCCAGATTCAGCTTTGTTCCATACAGTATTAACCTTGTGAACTGTCAAGCTTCCTCCTTCTGTTACATATTCAAGATAGACAGTGATTAATGTTACTTATATGTAAGAGTGTAGATCTGTACATATGTTGTATATAGGATGTTTTAAATGTGTGTTATGTATGTGTACACTTTGGGAGGAAGCAACTAAATTTCATTTTTAATGTGTGCCATTGTGCCCACAGGGGAAAAAAACGACAATAAAAGTTATCTATCTATCTACAGTAGTGGCCAAAACTGTGGAAACCTTTTGGGAAAAGTGTACAATAGAAATGCCATCTTTGGTTAAGTTTCCACCAATTTTTCTTCTAATTTCTTTATAGCGGTAGCCTTGTTCACTTAATAATGCTATTTTACATTGCTTTCTGGGCAACCAGTCAACTCTTTGCACCATTACTTTAATTTTATTACGTTTTACAAGCTCACTAAATGAAAGAACACAAAAAAACCCAACCAACTTGACAGCAAACACATAACACACTGACAAATGTCCTCCTCTCAGCTTCAATACAAGACATCAATAATTGAATCCTACTGTGATCTGATTGGCTCATTGCCAAAACAAGATGACACCTGATTGGCTCTCTAACCACTCACGCTCATTGGCTACAATCAGATGAAGGAAAGCTACCTGATATCAACCTAAGCAAGTTGTGCTTCCTTTTTCTGGTTATTTGGCTATAACCTTTCATAGAAGACAGTACAGATAATTGAACAAACTTTGTTGCATTACATTCTTGATTAAATTATCTTTCCATTGATATATAATTTTATGGTACTACTCCAAAAAGCAAAGTGGTGTTATTAGCCATCAAACCTCAAAAATACACCTTTCCCAAAAGGTTTCCACAATTTTGGCCACTGCTGTATCTATCTATGGTGGCTTAAACTAAGGCTGGTGCTCAGTAACAATCTTGTTTGTTTCCTTTCCTTTCTTCTTTTTTTAATTTCCTTTTCTAGGGCATACCCCTGAGCTGTTCGATGCCTTCATCTGTTACTGCCAGAACGACATTCCTTTTGTGCAGGAGATGATCCAAGAACTGGAGCAGGCAGAGCATAAGCTGAAGCTGTGTGTCTTTGATCGAGATGTCCTGCCAGGCACCTGCGTGTGGTCCATCACCAGCGAGTTGATTGAGAGGAGGTGAGTTTAGGAGCACCTCTGAAAAAAAAAGCTTAAATTGACCAAAGAGGAGATAGAGCAGGGCTTTTCAACCTTTTCACTCATTGTACCACTTTTAGGATATGGCAACATCCGAGTACCACCAGTCGCCTAGAAAGGTGTCAAAAACTTGATGACCAAAAAAAAAAAAAAAGGAAAAAAGTGATAAAGTACAGGTAGTCCTCGACTTACAACAGTTCGCTTAATGACTGTTTGAAGTTACAGTGGCACTGAAAAAAGTGCCCCCCAAGGCACAGCCAAGAAGACACCTGCCTGCCCGCCCGGCAGCGCTCTTCCTCCTGTTTTCATTGTTGTGAGCATTTCTGTTGAGGATTGGCAGCGGGGGTGGGGTGGGGGTGTTTGGTTTTTATTCCCCCCGTCTGCTGGGTGGTTGCAGCAGGATTTGGTCACTTCACATGACCCTGGGACACTGTGACCGTCATAAATATGAATCAGTTGCCAAGCATCTGAGTGTAAATCACAAGACCCTGGAGAGGCTGCAACATTCCAGCTGATCCTGGCGCTTCTTCTGGGCTCAGCAGAAGCACCAGGATCAGTGCTGCTTTCCAGCTGATTGGTGCTTCTTCAGGGCTCAGCAGAAGCGCCAGGATCAATGCCGAGCTCCAGCTGGAGCCTGGCGCTGATCCTGGCGCTTCCACTGAGCCCTTACAACCCAAAGAAGTGCTGATCCTGGCGCTTCCGCTGAGCCCTGACAGCCCTGCAGCTCCAGCCGTCTCTCGCTCAGGCTTGTGCGGTGCTGCCACCAGTTCAGCTCATTCCCCTCCCCCGCTACCACTTTTCTAGGATGGTTGTGTACCACCTGCCAGGTGCCAATGTATCACAGGTGGTACCCGTACCACTGATTGAAAAGCCCTGAGATAGAGGAGGAACTGGAATTAAAACATGGATTGTGTTCATTTGGGGGGGGGATGGAGGTGGTAAGACGAGCAGGTTAGCACTGGGAGAAGAGAACTGCGGCAGTTGTTAGGTGAAAAACCGTGGCCATAAATCACTTTTTTGAGTGCTGTTGTGAACTCTGAACAGTTGCTAAAAGAACGGTAAATCGAGGACTCTTTATTCAGTCAATAGTGCCTATTCAGCTCCTAATTAATAGAATATTCTTCATTGGCCAAGTGTGATTAGACACACAAGGAATTTGTCTCCGGTGCACCAGCCCTCATTGTACATACAAGCAACAAGTAATAAATCATGGTTATAATCATAAAATACAATCAGCATAAATTATGAGATACAACACCCAGTGACAGTCATAAGATGCTAAATAAAAGCAATCAGCAAGAATCATAAGAAAGAAACAGCACAGTGATAGTCATAAAATGCTAAAGGAATAGGAAATAAGGAAAGATGAGAAATATAACAATAATACAGCTCTACCAGGATATTTGATATCCTAGGGCAGGTGTCTTCAAACTTGGCCATTTTATGACTTGTGGACTTCAACTCCCAGCCGGCTGAGGAATTCTGGGAGTTGAAGTCTACAAATCATAAAAGGGGCCCAATGTGAAGACTCCTGCTTGTGGACTTCAACTCCCAGAATTCCTCAGCCAGGCATAAAAGGGCCAAGTTTGAAGACCTCTGCCCTAAGGCATAAGACAGTGTTGTGGGAATTAGTTGTGTAGCAGAGTGATGGCATGGGGGCAAAAACTATCCTTGTGTCTAGTTGTTCTGGTGTGCACTGTCCCATAACATCGTCTTGAGGGAAGAAGTTGAAACACTTTATGTCCAGGATGTGAGGGGTCTGTAGATATTTTCACAGCCCTCTTTCTGACCCTTGTAGTATACAGATCCTCAATGGAAGGCAGGCTGCCAGCCATTGTGTTTTCTGCAGTCCTAATTATCCTCTGAAGTCTGTCCCTGTCCTGTTTGGTTGCTGTGCCAAACCAAGACGGGGAAAGAAGCTCGTCCCTAACGTGTTTTCCGGTTCTGTGTGTAACTACAGGTGTCGGAGGATGGTGGTGGTCATCTCGGACGATTACCTTCAGAGTGAGGAATGTGACTTCCAGACCAAGTTCGCTCTCAGTCTTTCCCCAGGTAAGACAACGTCCGTGGTCAGTCAGGCCGTGCCACCTCGCAGACATTCAAGTAGCCCCCGACTTATGAACTAAAACGAAGCCCCCAAATTTCCGTTGCTAAGCAAGACTGTTGTTGAGTGAGTTTTCCCCACTTTACGACTGTTCTTGCCACAGTTGTTAAGTGAGTCACTGCAGTTGTTAAGATATTCAGTGGATCTGGTTTCCCCTGTTGACTTTGCCTGTCAGAAGGTCGCAAAAGGGGATCACACGACTGTTATAAATGCATGCCACTTGCCAAGCATCTGGATGTTGGTCACATGACCACGGGGGAGTTTCTGTATGTAGCCTGTATAAATTTTACAAGTAGCCAATTCTCTCCCATTTTCAAAGCAGGAGGACAAGATGACCATAGTTTACATATGTGTGTTGAGTCCCATAATTTGACTCCCAGCTGTTCCTGGAACCCATGGGTCTCCACAAAAGGAGAGTTGCAAATATGACATCATAACACAAATGATGCAAACAATGAGTTTGGATAATGATGTGATAGGTGTAGTGTCACTGTGGCTTCTACTAACATCAGTGATAACATGATAGCTATGGTCCTACTGAAACATGCTTAGTTGCTGGATCCCTTTAATTTCAGGGGTGATCAAGCATAATCAAGTTTGGATCTAGCCCATGATATTCAGAGCAGGAGAAAAACATTTTTTTCATTTATCCCCAACCTCATATTCAAGCCCCATGTCTCTGTCTAGGATTGCTACAGATACATGTGGACTACAGATAGTCCTCAGCTTATGACTACAGTTGACCCCCAACATTTCTGTTGCTAAGCAAGAGAGTTGTTAAGTGGGTTTTGCCCCATTTTACAACCTTTCTTGCCACAGTTGTTAAGTGAGTCACTGCAGTTGTTAAGATAGTAACATGGTTATTCAGTGGATCTGGTTTCCCCTGTTGACTTTGCCTGTCAGAACCACGGGGGAGGCTGCAACGGTCGTAAGTGTGCAAAGTAGTCATAAGTCGCTTTTTTTCAGTAGTACCTTTGAACAGTCGCTAAACAAATAGCTGTAAGTCGAGGATTACCTGTATTGGACTGCCATGGGATGGGCGGCGTGGCTCAGAACATCAGTTGGGAAAATGCTGTGGCCATCATGCCTCTTGCTTGGGACCACAGTTCATGTCAGGTTAATTCACTCTCCCGTCTCGGCTTCCTCCGGCAGGTGCCCGTCTCAAACGTCTGATCCCGGTTAAATGCAAAAACATGAAGAACGAGTTCCCGAGCATCTTAAGATTCATCACTGTCTGTGACTACACAAACCCAGCCACCAAGAAATGGTTCTGGATGCGATTAGCCAAATCTTTATTGCTTCCGTAATCTTGCGCTGAAAGGTTGAAGCCCCACGGCCCCAGAAGACGGGGCCTGCAGGAAGGGTGGAGGTCCCCGTAGCTTTTCCTTGACTTTTCACCCTGAAGACAAAAGAACCAGGGTTTTAATCAAACATTCCTGAGAACCGTAAGCTTGGTTTAAGCCCAACCTTTATAAATCCTTTGGAACATCCCCCCCCCGGCCTAATGTTGGCTTAAAAAGAAGGAACAGAATCTAATAACAGATGCAACTGTTCCTGGGATATTAATCCATATTCCGTTTTTTTATTTTCCCCCGCTTCCTTTTTAATTTTGGCAGAACAAAGGGACCAAGAAAAACCTGACATAAACACTTTTAAACTCATGGGATGAGAAGCAACAAATATTTTCTCCTAAGAGCCCATTGGTTATGGGTTCTTGTGAAGGAAGGACCGAAAGAACATTATCCTGTGTTACAGAATAAGCATAGGACCTGTTCTAGTTTCTTGTTTCCAAAAATCAGCCCCCCCATTCCGCACCTCCCCCCACACATCCCGGTGATTTAAAAGCTTCTTATCTACCACAGTGCACAGATATGCCAGCATGTAATCCAGGTACCTTGTATATGTGACCTCATATTTCATCTAGTGCAGGGGTCTTCAAACTTGGCCCTTTTATGACTTGTGGACTTCAACTCCCAGAATTCCTCAGCCAGCATGCTGAGGAATTCTGGGAGTTGAAGTCCACAAGTCATAAAAGGGCCAAGTTTGAAGACCCCTGACCTGGTGCCATAAGTATGGTTTACTTTAACTGTGATTTCTCAACAAGTCTTAGTGGGATTGTTCACACATAATACCTAGCCATGAAGCCCAGGTGATAGTGATTGAGTTCACAAGTGATGCTAAACCAGTCATGATTTGTTTCATTAAAGCCTAACGCAGGTATGAATTTTTAGAATAACTAACCAGTGGAACAACTTGCCTCCAGAAGTTGTGGATGCTCCAACACTGGAAGTTTTCAAGAAGAAATTGAATAACCATTCGTCTGAAATGGTATAGTTTTTCCTGCCTGAGCAGGAGGTTGGTCTAGAAGATCTCCAAGGTGCCTTCCAACTCTGTTATTCTGTATCCTCTGCTCTTGTGTGGGTAAACCAAAGTTTATGGCTCAGAGTTACTGTATGTAGCCTGTATAAATTTTACAAGTAGCCAATTCTCTCCCATTTTCAAAGCAGGAGGACAAGATGATCATAGTTTACATATGTGTGTTGAGTCCCATAATTTGACTCCCAGCTGTTCCTGGAACCCATGGATCTCCACAAAAGGAGAGTTGCAAATATGACATCATAACATAAATGATGCAAACAATGAGTTTGGATAATGATGTGATAGATGTAGTGTCACTGTGGCTTCTACCAACACCAGTAATAGCATGATAGCTATGGTCCTACTGAAACATGCTTAGTTGCTGGATCCCTTTAATTTCAGGGGTGATCAAGCATAATCAAGTTTGGATCTAGCCCATGATATTCAGAGCAGGAGAAAAACATTTTTTTTCATTCATCCCCAACCTCATATTCAAGCCCCATGTCTCTGTCTAGGATTGCTACAGATACATGTGGACTACAGATAGTCCTCAGCTTATGACCACAATTGACCCCCAACATTTCTGTTGCTAAGCAAGAGAGTTGTTAAGCGAATTTTGCCCCATTTTACAACCTTTCTTGCCACAATTATTAAGTGAATCATTGCAGTTTTAACATTAGTAACACAATTGTTAAGTGAATCTAGCTTCCCCATTGACTTTGCTTGTCAATAGGTCCCAAAAAGACACTGCAACTGTCATAAATATGAGTCAGTTGCCAAGTGTCTGAATTTTGATCATGTGACCACGGGGATGCTGCAATGGTTATAAATGTGAAAAATGATCGTGTCACTTTTTTCAGTGCTATTGTAACTTTGAACGGTCACTAAACAAGTGATTGTAAGTCGAGGACTACCTGTACCTATCTACACCTACTACGTTGTGAATAATACAGAAGTCCCCCCAATCTTTGGGTGGAGGTGGTAGTTACATTTGAAAATTGAATGTAAAAAATTGATTTTAGTGTGTTTGGCCACTCTTGCCAAACACAGGTGTGTCTGTATGTGTGCTATTTCCCAAGTGCCTTTATGATGCACTCATTTAACAGGACAGTAATCGGTGATAGAGACTTGCCTCTGTACAATTAAACTTTCAATTTTTATCTGTCTCTCCAGGGCTGAGTGCAGGATGGTCAAAAAAGTCAAGATGGCCAGCGTGACATTGTAGTCGAAGCTTCCCCCATTTATAAGTGCACTTAGCACGGCGGCCATTTTGACTTTTTTTCACCACAGCTCACAAACACCTCAGGGTCCTGATGTGTCATGCCATGTTTCAGCCTCAGGATATATGACATTTGGAAACACTATTTTGCGCTTTTGTATGATTATAGTTAATTCAAATTATTCATTTCTGAGCTGGCACTATCCATTTCTCCTGTTAGCTTTCATAGGCTGGTTTTTGTTCCGATATTTTAACCATTTGCCCTCTTGCTCTCCCTTTTAGATTATTCTTTCATAGCACTGCCTGATGTCTTTTAATTCTGAAACTGCACTTAATTCTAGAGCAGAGGTGAGGAATGATGGTCCTTTATGACTTGTGGACTTCAACTCCCAGAATTCCTGAGCCACCATGCTTGGCTCAGGAATTCTGGGAGTTGAAGTCCACAAGTCATAAAAGAGCCATCGTTCCTCACCCCTGTTGTAGAGAATCAAAGCCTTTTTTAATATGGGGTTCATAAAATAATGAAAGAAAGAAGAAGTTTCTTATTATTGGGGGTTGTTCTCCCTCACTTCAATTTAATTTGTCATTGGAGTTGATTACATATGTGTAAATTAATTCAATTCTCAATTGTTTTTGAGTTTTGGGTTTTTTTGCCAGAGAGGAGGGGAAAGTGGAAATTTAATCTGATTCAAATGAAGGCAGATGTAATCAAGCTGTCCGCACTTCCTGAATCTCAGTAAGATTCAAAACAGAGGAATTGTACTTTGAAATTAGCACTTTCTGAAAGAAACTGAGCAAAAAATATTTATATTGCTGGAGTTAACAAAAAAAGATATTAACAACAGACTATTTATGTTACAGTCATTTAAAATGCATACAGTTTTTAATGTTGATTTTAAACAGTGCGCAGGGATGCTGCAAACGAGAATTTAAAATTAATGTTACACTGGATGAATGAGAATCTGATTATTTGGGGATGTGTTTCTCCTTTTACAGATAAATTCAAGGATGGTCATAAACAATGTGCCAATGCAGGGTAATAATTAACCCGGGTGTACTGAGAATCTGGATTTATTTATGTTTGGCTTAGCGTGTGTTGGACACAAATTTCTATATTTTACTGTGTTGTTGAAACCAATACTGCTGCATAGGTAGTCCTTGACTTATAACCACAATTGGGATCAGAATTTCCATTGCTAACTAAAGTGGCTGTTAAGGAAGTTGGACTTGATTTTATTATCTTTTTTGCCACATTTTAAAGCAAATCACTGCACTTATTAAGTGAAGTAAATGCAGTTTCCCCCATTTATTTTGCTTGTTGGTGGAACGACTTGCCTCCAGAAGTTGTGGATGCTCCATCACTGGAAATTTATAAGAAGAGATTGGACAACCATCTGTTAGAAATGTTATAGGGCTTCCTGCCTGAGCAGGGGGTTGGACTAGAAGACCTCTAAAGCAGGGCTTTTCAACCAGTGGTACGGGTACCACCTGTGGTACATTGGCACCTGGCAGGTGGTACGCGACCATCCTAGAAAAGTGGTAGCGGGGGAGGGGAATGAGCTGATCCGATGGCAGCACCGCACAAGCCTGAGTGAGAGATGGCTGGAGCTGCAGGGCTGTCAGGGCTCAGCGGAAGCGCCAGGATCAGCGCCAGGCTCCAGCTGGAAAGCAGCACTGATCCTGGTGCTTCTGCTGAGCCCAGAAGAAGCGCCGATCAGCTGGAATGTTGCAGCATCTCCAGGGTCTTGTGATTTACACTCAGATGCTTGGCAACTGATTCATATTTATGACGGTCACAGTGTCCCAGGGTCATGTGAAATGACCAAAACCTGCTGCATCCACCCAGCAGACGGGGGGGGGGGATAAAAACCAAAAAACCCCTTACCCCGCCCCCGCTGCCAATCCTCAACAGAAATGCTCACAACAATGAAAATCTCGGATAGGAGGAAGAGCGCCACCGGGCGGGCAGGCAGGTGTCTTGTTCGGCTGTGTCTTGGGGGGCACTTTTTTCAGTGCCATTGTAACTTTGAACAGTCACTAAGCGAACTGTTGTAAGTCGAGGACTACCTGTACTTTTATCGCTTTTGTCCTTTTTTTTTTTTTTTTTTTGGGTGGTACTCGGATGTTGCCATATCCTAAAAGTGGTACAATGGGTGAAAAGGTTGAAAAGCCCTGCTCTAAGGTCCCTTCCAACTCTGTTTTTCTGTTAACTTCATAGAACGTCAACTAACTGTTCTTCATGCTAATGCCCATCTGTCATCAAAAAAATCCACTTGCAGATGGAAAGATCCTGTTGTTTTATTTCCTTATAGATCTGAACCAAGTTCAAAACTGCATTTATCAACTGTTTGTTCTGTGTATTTTCAATGTTACTATTTTCAATTTTCTGCTGATTTTTTAAAATGGTCTTTTTAGGATGTTGAATAAATTTCTGAGCATATTTGGGATAGAAAAGTCTTTTTAATAATTACATTTATGCACTGACTACCCTGGCATGTTGTTGAGTCTAATTATTGAGCCAAGCTTACTCTATTATCCACAAGCAGATATAAAAGTTCCCATCTGTGTTTCCCGTGAAAGAAGGAAAGAACGGTTGCCTCACGCCCTGCCCTGATAGCTAACAACCCACATATAAAAGCAATATTTACTTCCTCAATTTCTTCCACAAATTGATTAGTCATTCATTTTATATGATTGACCCTGACCTGCCTTTTCTTTTCAGCCAAGCTTTAAACTTTTAATTTTATGGAGCTCCCGTTTTTTTGCAACAATATAGAAGTGTTTTTCCCTCTGTTTCTTTCACGATGTTCCTCAACTTATCCTGTCCCTTTTCTCCATCTGATTTCTCCTGTCTTCTCTTTTATTGGCAATGCTCTTGGGTTTTCTGTCCACACTGCAGCTAATGCTCAACTTAATGACCATTTAGTGACTGTTCAAAGTTAGAACAACACTGAAAAAGTGACTTAGGATCATTTTTCATACTTAAAACCATTGCTGCATCCCCATAGTCATGTGACAAAATTTAGATGCTTGGAAACTGGCATGTACTTATGATGGTTGCAGTGTCCCAGGGCCATGTGATCCCCTTTTGTGCCCCTCTGACAAGCAAAGCCTGATTCATTTAACAACTGTGATACTAATTTAATAACCACAGTGATTCACTTAACAACTGTGGCAAGAAATGGGGCAAAATTCACTTAAATAACTGCCTTGCTTAGCAGTGGAAATTTTAGGCTCAATTGTGGTCATAAGTCGAGAACTACCTGTATTTCTCACCTGTCATCAATTTTCTGGCCTCCTCCTCAGCAAAGTGTCCCCTGAGTCCCTAATCTCCTACCTGTCCCCCCCTTTTTTTCCTATACAGAAAAATAGTAATATTTTTAACAATAGTGATTATCCCAAAGATGTTTTTTCAAGAAGCAGTTGGACTTCCTTGTTTTTCTTTGAAGATGTTTCACTTCTCATCCAAGAAGCTTCTTCAGCTCTGACTGGATGGTGGAGAATGGAAAGATTTATACTCCTTGAAGAGAGCTGGTCATTTGCATTCTTTTAGCGAGTTGCTAGTGTTACTTGGAGGCTAATCTGTATCTTCAGAGTCACCTAAGTGGTGCAAATGGGTGTGGAGCCTTCTTGGAACTGCTGAAAGGACTGTATTGTAGACTGGAGATAGATGATGTGGTATCCCTCCCCTTCTCTTGAGAGAGGAAAGTTCAATTTTGACATAGAGGGCCTCTTAAGGACCAGCTGTCTACAAGGAGTATAAATCCTTCCATTTCCCCACCATCCAGTCAGAGCTGAAGAAGCTTCTTGGATGAGAAGCGAAACATCTTCAGAAGAAACACAAGAAAGTCCAGTTGCTTCGTGAAAAAAAACCATCTTTGGGATAACTATGACCTGGATGACTGAGAATCTCCATACAGTGGTTGCACCCTTTGTCTTAGCAGAAGGCCTTTTTTTTTTTTCTTTAGCAAATATAATCCTAGCTGAATGGCATCAGCGGGCACTCCCCAGCCCTTTAATGAAGAACAAAAACCATCCAGAGGGAATAAAAAACATGCAATGTTCTTTTGTAATGGGTCCTTGACCCATTTTGACACTTGGCCAAATCTTCAGAATTATTAGGTCAAAGAGACAGAATTTGCAGCCCTTTAGAAATGGCAGCTTGGCTGGGAGTAAAGGATGCTGGGAAGTGTAGTTCTGCAGTCTCCGGAGCTCCTTTGATTGGTTGCTTTGGGGCATCGGTTTTCTAGCTGAAGGAAGGTGGATGTCTAATCTGCGCTCAGTGCAGGGCCCATTAACACAGTATTTTTTTGAAGTTGGCAACTGCATACTGGATTCTGGGAGTTCGAATCTATACATCTTAAGGTTGGCAACTGTGAAAAACATGGCACTAGTGCATTTGTTTATTATCAGCCACCCAGCAGCACCAGGGAGCTAACCATCCATTCAAATGAGAAGAAAAATAAAATAATTTAAAACAGCACAATGTGTTTGAAGCAATGCAAGAACGGCTTACTAGAAAAACAACTTACCAACACAGCCTGGCTTAAAAAGGATCTCAGATGACTTCATTCAGCCTCTGTCTGAGGAAGGATCATTGGTTTGAAAGAGAGGCAAAAGAGCCCCTCCCTCAACAGAGGGGGAGGAATAAGACACCACTTATCCCATTTACAACACAATCCTTTCAGCAGTTCCAAGAAGGTTCCACACCCATTTGCACTCTGGTTTAGGAGAGGGTACACATAAACCCCCTAGTGTAGAATTCCCCAACCTTTTGGGGTTGGCAGTGCGGAGTGGGGGGAGGTGGGGAAGAAGAGATGGTTTTGTGTGGGGGTGAATGCATGCGTGCGGGTATGCATGCACACAAGCACCCGTTGCTTGCACGAGGGGCCGTGAATGTTCATGCAAGGGGCTGTGAGTGCTTGCACAAGTGAGGCCATGAGCAAGGATGCACAAGTGGGACCACAAACGCCCATGGCAGTGCTCATGCGAGCGGCTGTGTGCACAAGCACACCCGCCACCCACCCACGCAGCCCGGTGGCCAATAGGCCATCGCCTGGTAGTGGGCCATGGCCCACAGGTTGGGGACCTCAGTGACTCTCAGAGAGAGTACTAATGACCAGATGACTGCAAAGAAATATAATCCTTCCATTTTCCCCAATATAATCCTTCCATTTCCCCAACCTATCCTTCCATTCCCTCTACCACTCAATCAGAACTGATGAAGCTTCTTGGATGGGAAGTGAAATGTCTTCTTCCTCAAGGAAAAAAAAGAATCCAGTTGCCTTTTGAAAGAATTATGACCTGGATGTCTGAGAATCTCCATAGAAACTCCCAGGATGAAGAACTCAAGTAGCAGCCTGTTCCACTGACCAATAATCTTAATGGTCAAGAGACATTCCTCCTGCCTCCTCTTTCTTTGTAACTGTAGCCCGTTGGTTCTGATCCTATTCTCTGGGTTAGCAGAGGGTAAGTCCTTTCTTCAGACATTTGGAGTCTATTCTCATCTTTCTGCCACTTGCCCGTCTTTGCTGAAAACAAACCGTGCCCAGTTCTTTTAACCCTTCCTTATCAGTTTCCAGAATTCACCAAAGATGTTAAAAGAAAGGAGCCATTTTAATCTACAGTACTGAGCCAAAATTCGGGAGGCCTCTGGAAGCCCTTCTGCCTAATAAGGTTTGTTGAAAAACAAGCTTTTTTTAAAAATAAATGTGCTAGCCTGAAAACGGGCTATAGGAGTCCTTCAAATTCATCGGGCAAACCTTGGTTCCGTTCACCCCCAGGGGGATGGATTTTGCCAACAGAGGCACTGGCAAGCTGTGTTTGTCTCAGTTGGTAGCAACCAAGCCCAAGAGTCATCATTTCTCTTTCCAATCTCTTTGTCCAGATCTGTTGCTGACGTGGCTTCCTTCACTGAGAACACATGGGGGGGGGGGGGGAGAAAGCTGCCCTCTGCAACATTGCAGAAAAATATTGCTAAAAGCAGGCAACGATCAACAGAATGGAACAGGGGCAGGGATGGGGGGGAACGGGCTGCTTTGATAGAGATGAGAAAGCCTCAGAAGATTTTTGGGAAAATGGTACTGTTGAAGGGAAAAGTCTTCATCATGGTTCAGTCCAAGCCGGGAATAAACAATATGGCGACTGCTTTAGAAAGAAGGTTGCAGTTTATTGAAGAGGAGAGCCAGACATGAAGATGGCTCTGGAAGAAAAGAGAGAGAGCACATGTAGGGAGTAGGTTTTTATACCCTCTGGAGCCTTTTGCTTGGAGTTGTTTCTGTGGCATGAACTTAGACCTGAGTCTGTGTCTTTCTGGTATTCTGATAGAGGTGGGTTAATCCTATTATGTCTCAAGAGTCATATCCTGCTTCCCTGGGGCTGTGGCTGATGACTTTTAGATTTTTGGTGTGTTGATTCTAGGGATCTTTCTTCCTAATCCCAGTTTCCTGATTCCAGTCTTTCTGACAAGATTATCACATCTGCATTTCTGCAGACTTGGTTCCTGTTTGGGACAGAGAGACTTGGGGGCAGGGTTGGTTTCTGCTTTTAAAATCCTTTAGGGAAATATTTCCAAAAATATTTCTTTCTCAGGGGGCGGGGGCTGACTTCCCACAGTACCAAGCAAGAAAGCTTGCATTGCATTGCAAGTAGCCCTCGACTTAACAACCGTAATTGACCCTAGAATTAGTCATAAATCATTGTGGTTGTAAGTCGAAACATCACAGGTCTGATTGCATATTTTTTGCAGCTGTTAAGTGAGTGCCATAATCCTTTAATGCAGGGGTGTCAAACTCAATTTCATTGAGGGCCGCATCAGCATTGCAGTTGCCCTCCAGGGGGTCGGGGTGTGTGGCCTACTGGGTGGGTGTGGCCAGCTCTACATCATTCGTGTCAAGGGTGCCTGTGGGGGCCTGGGCAGGAGTGGGACAGATCTGAGGGTCTCTGGCAGAAAGGGGAGGGACCAGGGCAGAGCCCATCAAGCCGGATATGTGAAGTAGGCGAGGGCCAATTGCTGGCCACTTCCAGGCGATGGTGCATTTCTTCATTCCTCACAAAGGGTGACACCTCCCCAGCATGCACCCAGGGGGTGGGGCCGACACGGCAGGGGCTGGTTCCTCACTGTTTCCAGACAGCCTTGTGGAGCTAAGACTGAATACATTTCAGCATAGGTGACCACCACAAAATTGTACATTGGCTCTCGGCCGGCCTGGGCCAGGGCCAAGGCAGCGGGGGCCGTTCCCTCACTGTTTCCAGGATGGCTTCGCGGGCCACATGAAACCACTTTGCGGGCCGCATCCGCCCCCGGGTCTTGTGTTTGACATTTCTGCTTTAATGAGTCGATTTTCTCCAATGATTGACAGTTGCTGGAAGCAGGAAGTAAATGCCAGAAACTGGCAAAAAAAAATAAATATATTGCAAATTGAGGTCATGTGACCTCCGGAGGCTGCAAACAGCTGTTAAGTGAGGCAGTTGCCAAGTGCCCAAAATGCAATCACGTGACCTGGGTTGGGTGTAACTGTCATTATTCAAAAAATAGATTGTAAGTAATTCTGGGAAGATCTGTTGTAACCTCAAGCTGTATTGTATTGAATTTGCTTTGAAACTTTTAAAAAAGAAGACTAATACTAACCTTAAAATTAAAAAAAAAAGAAAAGACAAAGAGGAAGCAGAAAGTGCAAGAAAGGAAAAATGTTGAAGAAAAACAGAATATACAAAGTGGCTTCCAATATTCTTTGCAACACATAAATAAAATTATATTTTAACTCTCTGAAGTTACATTGTGACTCTCTTATTTCTATAATCTATCCCGGCCTTAAAGCCATAAATCACAAGTTCATTTTTTTTTCCACTTTTAAGCAAAAAGTCCAAATGTAGCCGATATCTTTTTCTCTAATCAAAGACATCAATGTATCCATATCAGTAACATTAAATGGCTGCAAGAAACAGCTAAGATTTCATTTTGGCTTCTGTTTGTGGACTGAAGCCACCTCAAGAGGATGAGTCTGAGAAACGTGGAAGAACATGTATTTTTGCAATAGTTAGGGATGGAAATTGAGGAGAGATCTGCAGGAAGACCCTCTTGCAGTGTCACTGAATTAATCAGAGAATACATTTAATCCTCGACTTACGATCACAATTGAAGCCAAAATTTCTGTCTGTGAGACTTTTGTTAAGTAAGTTTTGCCCCATTTTACAACCTTTCTTGCCACAGTTGTTAAGTGAATCACTACAGTTGATGAGTTAATAACCCAGTTGTTATGTGAATCTGGCTTCCCCTTTGACTTTGCTTGTCAGAAGGTCGCAAAAGGGATCACATGTCCCTGCGACACTGCAACCGTCATAAAAATGAACCAGTAGCCAAGGGTCTGAATTTTGATCACATGATCAATGGGGATGCTACAAAGGCTGTAACTGAAAAATGGTTATGACAATTTCTTCAGTGCCATTGTAACTTTGAACGGTCACTAAATGAACTGTTGTAAGTTGAGGATTACCTCTAAAATGCTGATGTCCAGCTGCTTTCTTCAAGCTTTCTAACAGGGATCAAGTTCCCCTAACATTTATCAACCTTAGCAACATTAAGAAGGGTGGACTTCAACTTCCAGAAGTCCCCAGTTAGTATTTGGGGATTTCAACTCCAAGCATGCTGGATAGGGAATTCTGGGTGTTGAAGTTCACCCCTAATAAAGTGGCCAAGGTTGAGAAATATTGTTCTAAATGAGGGGTAGGCCACCTTGGCTCTTTTATGACTCGTGGACTTCAACTCCCAGAATTCCTAAGCCAGCCATGCTGAGGGGAAAGGGAGAGGTTTCCAGGCTGAGCCATGCTGGCTCAGGAATTCTGGGAGTTGAAGTCCACAAGTCATAAAAGAGCCAAGATGGCCTACCTCTGTTCCAAATCATGTATTCCATTGGTCTCTGGTGGACTATATAGGCAATCCTTGACTTACGACAGCCCAAAATTTCCACGGCTAAGTGAAGTGGTTCTTAAGTGATTTGTGCCTCATTTTAAAACCTTTCTTTGGCAGAGTTGTTAAACAAATCATTATAGTTGTTAAGTGACTAAAACGGCTGTTAAGTGAATCTGGCTTCCCCATTGACTTTGCTTGTCAGGAGGTCGCAAAAGCTGATCACATGACCCCTGGGTCACGGCAACCGTCATAAATACATACCAGTTGCCAAGAATTTGAAATTTAATCATGTGACCATAGTTGTGTGAAAAATGGTCATAAGTCACTTTTTCAGTGCTACTATAACTTCAAACGGTCACTAAAAGAATGGTTGTGAGTCGAGGACTACCTGTATTTAGTCTCCTGGGCAGGGATGGGATTTTTTTTTTTAATTTTCCTGGCTTGGCTTTCCACCCTGCATGGCTCAGAACTCCATGCGGACTTCCGGTTTGAGTTCCTGTGCCGATGGCGGCGTTTTCGTTCGCCGCCTGCTCCGAGGACGCGTAAAAGCCGCAGGAGCAGCGTCAAACAGCTGCTCCGCGGCTTGAATCCCCTTCCCGGGCAAAGGGGAGGGGAGAGAGCTTCCCCGATAGGGGTAGAACTCCTGAGCTCCCACAGTTTTATAGCTGTGGGGGT
>NW_015386392.1:4841769-4845115 GCF_001527695.2 Protobothrops mucrosquamatus | reverse complement strand
AAAAAAAAAAAGAACTCCATGCCAGAAGAAAAGACAGAAAACAATGTTTGTTTTGACCAGTAATAGCTCACCACAGCCGGCTGTAGGCTATCTCAGCTGGTCTTTCCAGCTATGCTTGCCTGACCAGCAGAGCCCTTGAAAAGGAAAAAAGGTCTGCCTTGGGGGCTCTTGAAGTCGAGAGAAAGTATTTGCCCCTTCTGAATAACAGGTGACCTGTTCAGCTTTTTCACATTTGCACACACCAATGTTTAGGGGTGATGGTTTCTATCACCTTCCTGCCATTCACCTCCAACCAGATGGCAAATATACAGCTCTATCACAGAATGTAAATGTAGAAAGGGAATTTTGAGGTCATCTAGCCCAGGGCTTTTCAACATTTTCACCCATTGTACCACTTTTAGGGTATGGGAATATCCGAGTATCACCAGTCGCCTAGCAAGGTGTCAAAAACTTGACCAAAAAAAAAAAAAAGTGATAAAGTACAGGTAGTCCTCGACTTACAACAGTTCGCTTAGTGACTGTTCGAAGTTACAATGGCACTGAAAAAAGTGCCCCCCAAGCCACAGCCGAGCAAGACACCTGCCTGCCCACCCGGCAGCGCTCTTCCTCCTGTCCGAGGAGGGTGTTTGGTTTTTATTCCCCCCGTCTACTGGGTGGTTGCAGCAGGTTTTGGTCACTTCACATGACCCTGGGACACTGTGACCATCATAAATATGAATCAGTTGCCAAGCATCTGAATGTAAATCACAAGACCCTGGAGATGCTGCAACATTCCAGCTGATCGGCGCTTCTTGGCTCAGCAGAAGTGCCAGGATCAGTGCTGCTTTCCAGCTGATTGGTGCTTCTGGGCTCAGCAGAAGCACCAGGATCAGTGCCGAGCTCCAGCTGGAGCCTGGCGCTGATCCTGGCGCTTCCACTGAGCCCTGACAGCCCCGAAGAAGCGCGGATCAGTTGGAAAGAGGCACTGATCCTGGCACTTCCGCTGAGCCCTGACAGCCCTGCAGCTCCAGCTATCTGTTGCTCAGGCTTGTGCAGTGCTGCCACCGGTTCAGCTCATTCCCCTCCCCCCGCTACCACTTTTCTAGGATGGTCACGTACCACCTGCCAGGTGCCAATGTACCACAGGTGGTACCCGTACCACTGGTTGAAAAGCCTGATCTAGCCCAACCCCCTGCCCTGTAGAAGAATCCATTGCTGCAGTGTCCATGAGAGATGGTTGCCCAGCCCTTGTTCAATCATGAGGCTTTGTCATTGAATTTCCTGATGTCCCAGATCTTCTTCCATGTCATTTTAATGCAGGGGAGGGAAACGACGGTCCCCTTTGTGACTGCTGGACTTCAACTCCCAGAATTTCTGAGCCAGCATGGAGGCAGTCTAGGAAAAGAATTCTTGGCTGGCTCAGGATTTCTGGGAGTTGAAGTCCACCAGTCATAAAGGGGCCATCGTTCCCCACTCCTGTTTTAATGCATCATGTCTTGTCTCATCTTTGCAATCCTTGAAAGAAGCCATTCTGTCTTCTTGTGGTCTTCTTTTCTCCAGGCTCAAATTACACAGTGCCTTCAGCGGCTTCTTATACAATGTTGGCTTCTTCCAGGCACCTTCTGGCTTGTTTGATCTCCCCTAGTCACTTCTTTGCCCACCTTCCTGCTGGATTGTTCCTCACTTCCAGAGAGATATTAAGCCCTTATCGACTTTTTAAAATCCAAGTTCTGCAGAACGGAAAGGCTGTCCTTGAAATGCCCACAGACAGCTTGGCAGGGTGGGTGTTGAAGTATATTTCCACTCAGAAGCAGGCATCTGTAGCTATCTGTCATTCCAACTGTTCCTTTTAAACAACTATCCAGTGTAGGAGAAAGATACTTTGTGCATGCTCTGGCCACTTGGCTCAAAAAGTGCAAATTCCAGTGATCATTTAGGACATGCAGGCATACTCTGAAGTCTTTTCCTGGACTCCCTCCCACCCTGAGCAAAGGAAAGGAACAGCCTAAAAGAAGCCAAATTATAGTACAAGATATCCTCAACTTACAGCTATTCATGTAATGATCGAAGTTACAACGGCACTTGTAAAAAAATGACATCATTTTTTCACACTTATGATTGCAGTATCCCCATGGTCACATGATCAAATTTCAGGTGCTTGGCAACTGGCTCATATTTATGAAGGTTGCAGGGTCCCGGAGTTATGTGATCCCCTTTTGTGTCTTTCTGATAAGCAAAGTCAATAAGGAAGTCAGGTACACTTAACAACTGTGTGACTAACTTAACAACGTCAGTGATTCACTTATCAATATTGTGGCAAGAATGGGACAAAGTTTACTTAATTTATTTAACAGATGGATTAAATAATGGAATTTGGGGCTCTCTTGTGGTTATTAGCCCAGGACTCTCCGATACTATAATTTGCTTCTATGTGTTTTTCTTTGTTAAAAACAGATCATGCCAAACCAATCTTATTTCATTCTTTGATAAAGTGACTAAATTAGTAAACCGACGAAATGCTGTGGACGTAGTATACTTAGATTTCAGTAAGACATTTGACAAAGTATTCCACAACCTACTTCTTGGTAAGCTACAAAAATATGGAATAGACAACATCACCACCAGATGGATCTGTAGCTGGCTGGCAAACTGTACTCAATGAGTAGTCCTCAATGGCACTACATCCTCATGGAGAGAAGTAAGCAGAGGGGTACCACTAAGTCTCCGTCTTAGGCCCAGTACTCTTCAATATCCTCATAAATGACTTAGATGAGGGAATAGAAGGGGAACTCATCAAATTTGCAGATGACATAAACTGACAGGAGTAGCCAACACCCCAGAAGACAAGCTCAGGATCCAAAAAGATCTCATAAAATTGAACAATGGGCCCTATCCACCAAAATGAAATTTAATGTGGAGAAGAGGAAAGTTTTACATTTAGGCAGGAAAAACCAAAGGTATAAGTACAGATTAGGCGAGGCCTGGCTCAAAAACAGTAACTGTGAGAGGGATCTAGGAGTCCTAGTGGACGATCACTTGACTATGAGCCAGCAGTGTTCAGCAGCAACCAAGAAAACTAATACAATTCTGGTTTGTATAAACAAGAGGCATAGAATCAAGATCACGTGAAATATTAAAACTCTAGTGAGACCACACCTGGAATACTGCAATCAGTTTTGGTCACCATATTACAAAGACCTACATATATATATGTTTTCTGAGGTTTTCGCGGGTGTTTGTATGTAGGTCTTTGGTCATTCGGGTTCTCTCCCGCGTAAAATTGGAAGTGTCCTGGCGACGTTTCGACGAAGTCGCCAGGACACTTCCAATTTTACGCGGGAGAGAACCCGAATGACCAAAGACCTAC